>NC_071096.1:37907017-38027017 GCF_027358695.1 Spea bombifrons | reverse complement strand
TGATGTGTTCCCAGCTTTTCCCATTTCCGTGTTCCAACTCATTCTAATTTTGGAGAATCTCAAAAATACACCTACAGAGCCCTAATAAAGTCTGCATTTAAGATTACCCTGCTTCTGCGAAAACAAACACGCTGCGCTTCATGCGTGTCCAAGATAGCACTCTTTACAAGACAGAAGAAGTTTGCGTGTGAATCCTGTAGTTAGTGACAACCAAGGCAATGGCAGGCAATCCACGAAATACAATCAAATAAATATCAGTGCCCCGATAAAAGAAATAAACCAATCAACCCAGTACCCCTAAGTACCCCAACCCGAATAACTCACTTAAACCAGTCAGTATGTTTGTATTATCATTAACCCTTCTAAACCCAAATGACGTCTTCGGCCCTAACCCTAATTCCACAATCCATATCCACGTATCCACATATCCAGATCCCGACAATAACACAAATTCCCGGAAATTCACACTAATTACGTGCGTTTCAGTCGTTGTAAATCGGGCTAGTATTGAAACTTGGAATGGGAACCAACTGTAGGTGTCGGCAACTTTCCATGCTGTTTGTTCTCAAACCTGTGCTCAAGGATCATAAAAAACATTTGCCGGCAGGTCGGCCCCATTCGGCCCCTGTCTAGTCTGCCCATTTTTCCTTCTGTAAGACTCTCTTACGGAATCAGTCGTTGGTCTCGTCCTAGATTCAGGAGCCATATGCCTGTCCTATCCATGTTTAAATTCCCCCACTGTATTACCCTCTACCACTTCTGCTGGGAGTCTTTTCCATTTATCTACCGCCCTCTCATTGAAGTAAAACGTCCCTACATTTCATCGAGCTTCCTTACATTACACTAACAGTCCAGGACTTAACCATTACCTAAAAGTGTTCTAGTTAGGAGATCCATAAGGCTTTAACATCCGTGGATGGTAGGTACTGCTGATAGTGTTGCCCCTTCCTTTGCTCCACATTCAGATGGGGCAATTGCTGCTGGGTAGGCAGGCACCATTGCCATTTCTATTAAATTGCCTGTGGTCCCCTGCCGATACGGAGGCATTCGGATACAGAAAGGTAGTATATTCTAATCCATTTGTACGTTTCATTTCAAATCATTTCTTCAATTCTGTGCTTTCACCAGAAACTTTTATTTCTATGATTGTCATATTCAAAAATGAAATTGCATTAGACCATTATATTGAAGAACATAATATTGATTTATTATCGTGCCTTTTAAAGTACAATATTACCATAGCTAAAGAAATGTAAATACAAATTATTTATTGTATCTGTAATTTTTCTATTGTGCTTGCCAACTATATGAAGAACATGTAAAAGAATGAATTTCAATTTATTGTCAGAAAATATACGACAGAGCAGAACAATGGAGCGGTTCCTGAATACTTGATGGTGTTTGTTTAGATTCATATTAGATAGAGCTGACCAAATTGAGGAAACAGGTACGTATTGACAAGCAGGAGCAGAGACGCCTGACATTAATAGCTAGCTGTTAATTCTAATGTCTAATTACTACTTCTTTTTATATATTCTTTTCAGCGAGGAAAAAAAATATATACCCCATATTGTTACGTTTGCATGTCCAGGTTGGAAATTATTAAACCTACATTCGTGGGACCCCAATGAGCCTTCATTACGAGAGCATCGCTTTTTCTGAAAAGAATGTTTTTTTTATGGTATTTTAAGGTATTTTACCTTAAATGAGTACCTCTATTGGCTGCGTAAATTGTTGGCGCTATATAAATAAAAGATACTAATAATACTAATCATGTATTTAAGTCACTGTTATTATACGTAACACTGATACATAAATAAACTAAAGGTAAATCAATAAACTAAAGGTAAACAAATAAACTAAAGGTAAATAAATAAACTAAAGGTAAATAAATAAACTAAAGGTGGATGACGCAAACGTAACCATCTCCAAAGAAAGTGCAAAGTTTTCATAGGGAGCAGACAGATTGTGTGAGCAGACAGATTGCGACATATATATACGTCGCTGCTGATTATCGCATCGCCAAGCTTTGCGGCTCAGAGCGTTATTCCCCGGGCCGTCTACCCATAGGGGCAACCGCAAATATATGTCTGCGTCTGGCGCTGCGCAGCTCGAGCACACCAGATCATCGTATAACCGCTGTCAGTGTACGGCTCTACCGAGTCAAACACAGGGCACATCAAGCTTTACTTTTTTTATAAATGATAAATGGGAGAATGCAAAATGCATCGCATTACAGACACATTTAAAAGGAGCGCGTTCCGGCCGCCGCACCGCGTCGTATAAAATACCGTTCCGTTTTATAGAATGTGTGAATTTACAAAACTAACACCGGTTTCTACCTCTGCACCTCCGCATTAAGTCATGATACATCGTGAAAACGGCCAAATTAAATACAGTGAAATAATGGTTAATGTCATAATACACTGGCAATTTAACCCAGCCAATATTTTTATTGCCTGCTTCTATAAAACCAGCGGAGCACTGCTTGCTTTTGACTGTAGGAAAATAGGTTATGAACCGCTAGGGAATGACCAATTTTTCAAATGCAGCCATTCAGTTAGACTACAGCCACTAATACTTTTTTTCCTCGGCACTATCGCTGGTATAATCTTTAGAGAATATTTTATAACGGCAATAACCTCCGAAAAATCAGTCTTTACTGCAGTTAATGACTGGACAGCTGGAGCATTAACTGGCCTTGGCCTTGCCTCTGGCCATTAACTAACAAACCAGTTGTTATCAGGTAACAAAGCAAGTTTAGGGTAGAATTTTCTTGATAAAATGTCTCAGCGGATACTTTTTTTTTTTCTTTCTTTTCTGAAATGTGAGAAATTTCAGAAGAAAAAAAAGTAATCCTGCAGTATGTATTACAGGATAGAGGAATATCGTACATTTCTTCTCAGGATAAGAGACGCTTTCACCCTGTATGCAACCGCCAAAGGATGTTCAGTTAGGTGTTTATGCACCAAAGGCAGACCGAGAAGCATCTCATGGACAGCCGTTTGTTGCCTTTCTACCCCAGGCCTGGGGACGCTGCATATTGCACACAATTCCCAGGCCTAGGGACGCTGCATATTGCACACAATTCCCAGGCCTGGGGACGCTGCATATTGCACACAATTCCCAGGCCTAGGGACGCTGCATATTGCACACAATTCCCAGGCCGTGTCATTTCATTCACCGGCTGCAAGTGATGAGAACCCAGCATTATTAATGTAAAATCTTCAAAATCTGATCATGTTTAGAATTACGTGCAACATTGTATATATTCGGCTCCAATGGTGATAAAAGATCACTTTTCAAACTTTGCACCAGAATTACTCTTTACGAATAAGCCAGAGTATACTGTGGGCTTTTCTTATCTAATAATTTGCTACCACGATGTCCACACGGTCTCTTTGTGGGTGATTGAACTCACTACACGTTACACTTAAAGTCACATTACATAAAAACATTTATTTCACAGCAAAGTACAAAGTATGGTCAGATATGACATCATTGTTGCTTTGTGATGAATGGTTATGCTATGGGCAGAAGACTACATGAGAGAATCTTTACAATAAGTGCTTGTTAGTAAATAGATTCTATATATATAGATAGATAGATAGATAGATAGATAGATAGATATAGATAGATGTACTGCGAGGGAATTAGCATCCCTGCGTTTGTGAAGGCATTTCATTTCTCAAGGACTGCCTGGTTACACGAACTGTTACTGCTTATTACTCAAGACTAGGAATAAGGGGCTTTTAAATTGGCTGCTAATTCTGTTTAACCGCAGCCCCCCCCCGCGAGCTCTCTGCGCGGGACCCCCATGTACGGACGGACTGCAGTTATCAGGAACCAGCCCATCACACCTACAAGCCGTACCCACGTGTCTAGTAAACACATTAACCGCATCTGCTTCAGACTTTTGGTAAAATGAACAGCAAGGACACCCAGTAACCACTGAAACCCTCTCACTGATACAAAGTCTTTCATTTAAGTGCAGCTGAAATGCTGGTTCAGGGCTAAACCTGTTCTTATGGAGCGTTTTCACTGTAATAAAACACACTGGCATGTATTCAGTACGGGAAGAGAAATGCGTTATAAGTTGGTTTCTTAATACAGCCAATATTACTGGGTTATTACAGGAGTAGTTCTGGGTCAGTGCTAGTATATATCTATCTCTTCTCCGCGTCCTGGCCAGGTCTGCCATCACCAGGGGTTGTGGACTCGCCATTGGGAAGATTGGGCAAATAGCAGACAGGTCTCTATCCTCGTGTCTCCAGGCGGACATAGTTCTCTGTACCTGACCGTGCCATGTCACAATGCCATCAGTCTCGCTATAATATTTATAATATAATTATAATACTTTCATTGTATAATAAACAAATATCATCATAATAACTCATCACCAAATTGCTAGCCTGAATTTATTCCTTAACGATTATGATATGCGATTGTTAAGAGTACTGATATAGGCATAATATTGTTGGGGGGCTACTGATGTAACAACCCCTGCATGGTAGCCACAATACTACCCTCCATGGGCCCGATCCTTAGCTACGTAGCTGGTGCTACACAAGTTACTTGTACCTAGGACATAGTCTCTGGTTTCCGATGCGTTTGTCTTTATAGCTTTCGCTTATCTTATATCTATAGTTTCGGTTAGATCCCACTTCTGGAATATAGTTTTATGTTTTATGATATTAAATTGATTTGGTCTCCGATTGTAAGCCCCTGTATGGAAACCAAGCGTGCAGTTTAGTTCCACCACCTCGGTTTGCTCCATCTAGGACATATCTGTATTATATATATTCTCCTGAAAATTAACAGCAAGATCTGCGGTCAGGCACCTCTTAAATTATTAGCCGGAAATAAATGTGCTCCTGAATATATTGGGCGTAAAATTGTAAATATTTGGCTGTGAATCCTTTAGAGTCTGAACATTTTTTACCCGTTAGTAAAGGTTGTCAGCCTTTGCCCTGCACATCTTTTGAGAAGTCAAATTTAATCTGCAACAAAATAACTAAAGTCAGAAAAATGTTTACGACAATATACAATTTTGTTATTAGTCAATTACTACTCAAAATGAACATTAAAGTCATCTTCTAAGTGATCTGCTCCCTCCAATGTACATTATCCACAATGTCTGAAAGTTATACATAGCTCATTACTTCTACTGAGTGTTTGGGACCAAAACAACTTCTATACATAAAAGCGAATACGACCTGACAGCCAGGAGCCAACAGCATTCTGAAAGATCGTCGGCCGTATACACAATCTGCCGGCATTAACCCCACTTCTCATATGTCATAATACGCAGATTATTAGTCCCTTTTCTGCCTGCTTTTCCCTTTCCATATTTCTGATGCTTTTACTGGCTTTTCAGTTCTTACTTAGTTTCCTTTTCCCATTTATAATTTTGTTTTTACGACGCTTAATGTTCTGAAAAGTGGATGTGAAGCTGTAACGTTATACTAATACAGAGAGCACAGAAAGAGATTGTCTTTTAACAGTTTACTGGAAATTTTTTAGATATGTATCAGACGTCATTGTGCAAAGAATATCTTACTTTATATATATATATATATATATAGACCTAGAACAACAATATCCCAGGGGTGTTCTAACACAACCTCGCAGTACATGATAATGACATGTTTCCTAGGCATGTCTCTGATCTAGTGATGCATATCTGATCAGCAGCTCCTTATGCTAAACATGAAAGAGATATTGAGAATAAGAAGATTGCGAGGACTAAGCAAAGTGGCAACGTGGATCTCCCCTGTACGCCATCTTCAAACCAGACAGTTAATCTGAATGGTAATAAGTAGAGACGCGGACACGCGACATTCTATCCGGCACCTGTGTGCGAGCAGACAGATTGCGACATATATATACGTAGCATGACTTGCTGTTGCGTGTCTGCGCGGTGCAGAGTTTTTTTGTAACGCCAAATACTAGATAAGCTGTAATTTAAGAGAGCAGTGAACCGAAATTTTCATTCATTCGCAACGTTTGCCATACAAGTGGCAAAGTGTGTCAGATAAAGCCATTTCTTGCTTCTACTTCCTGCACCATAGATGGGAGTTCCTCCCTTCAGCTTCCCAGCCTCTATAAAGCATCATGCGTCCCTATAATATTTGTTTCTGGGTTTATCCTCTAAACTGTAGCAGAAAGAACGGCCCATAAGTGGAAGGCATAGAATCTGCATTTAATATATGCAAGCATGTGTAAATATTCAACATGCTCCTTAATATAGAAGGCTGGAGAACTGGCCGATGGCATAGGGCGGCAGATCAAATCTGACCCGGCACCAACTGGATGGAGATGAAAGATTTACAAGGAGACCTGTCGATGTTTTTCTGTCCGTATTCATTAAACTGGATAGTACTCCATGATGACAATCTACGTGGTCAATCACTGCTTTCTGCTTCTTTCCATCTGGAAAGTAATTATTATGGAAACCCTACCCCTGGTTACTGTGAGACTCAGAATTGGAAGTTACATCAGTCTGTTCCAACCCCCTGTTTTATATAAAAAAAAGTATAATCAATGTAAACTCGTTTAATATCAATCTCGTAGCAATTAATGAGCGTGTGCATGCCCTCAAAAACCCAGACTAGGCTCTAATGCGCTAATAATTTCATATTGATATGCAGAGCAGATAGCCGTTTTAATTTATTGGAGCATAGCACTTTACCCGTTTAAGTGTTTGAATTAAAAAAAAATCTGAGTTTTGGGATTCCAGGCAGACTGAGATGCATTCCGCATGCGTGTTCCGTGTACCTACTTTAGCAGAGTATGATAGATTATTGTAGTCTGCATTGCTTTAAATAAGTTTTATATATGAATATGTTAAATACATTGGCAGAAATGGTGCAATATATTATCATATGTTCAGCTGCTCTGGGAGGCAGTCAGGAAATATGTGATTGCGCAAGGTGTACCCGATTATTTCCCATTGTCCGTACTTTCCAGTAGAACCCGGTTTCTGGATATCGCTGAGTGATATCAGCATCACTGGCCAGGGACCACCATGGGGACCCGAAGCCATTCAATGAATGGGGCATCTACGGTATGTAAGTGATGTGTGATCAGATTGTACAATTCTACAAGAATGTGGCCATTTTCATTGTTATTTTCTAGTCAAAAAGGTCATTTTATATCAAGCATTGTCATCCCCGGCATTGGTTGGTCATTTATATCAATGAAATCCCCAGCGTGATTAATAGGAATCATACTGACATGAAAAAGAGCATTCTCAGAATTCACCAACCCCCCAAAAATCTGGAATTTATCGGCTATGTGATACAATTTAGAAGCCTTTACATTTTTATACATTCATTACCAGTCAAGTAATCAAGGTCAAGTATATGCGGGACGCGGACATTATTGCTGCGGAATTATGCACAGTTATTTTCACGCGCTGATACAGCGAACGTGCCATCAATGTTTCATCAATATCGATTACTTCAATGCTCTGTTTGGCAACGTTTATGTATCAGAGAGCGCTTAGCAGGCTTCCCTACCCATCTCACGCCATTTGATCACATGACCTTGCTGTAGGGTTTAGGAATGGGGACTTTTTTACGGAATATGCTCATGCTATCGTGTTTTGGTTGTAGGAATTGGATGATTGTCTAAAAAAAAAATCTATTATATCCTTTTTTTATTGCAAGGCTAATGTCAGGGCAGGATTGAAGTATGAGGACCATGTCAGGGCAGGAAATACGGTTTTGTTTTACATTTTTTTAAATAAACACTACAGGCTCACAGAGACGCATGCTGCAAGTCTTTACAGCCATGAGTTAGAATGATACCTTGTCGCAGGATCTGAAAGGACCATATACCAGATGATCATGCACGAATCGAGGCATAATACCCCCCGACATTGCTCGAACATGGGCACGGCGGCAAGTTCTCTTACATGTAAAAAAATATAGAGAAATAAATACATTTAAACCATAAACCACTGACATCTGTCTTTGGTCTTTAAACTTGCTCTCTTATATACCATCAGATAGCATTACACTAAGTGGCAATAAATCCTCCGACATATATAACGATTATTTATTTAATGAAGGCTTGGTATGTCTGTTCACAATGAGCATTGTAAGAGAAAAATGTCCTGCGCAGACAGACCTGCCAAGTTAGTACCTATTAAGTGTAACACGCGGTGCCTCCGCTGACCCCTCGGCTGTTTATCTCATTGAGCCACGGGATATTACCGAGTGAAGCTCCGTCCCAAACGGCCCAAAGGAGAGCATCGCAATTTGTATTAGAATTAGAAAATCCTTCTTTGTATGTTGGATGTACTTGGTTTATTGGGAGCAGGTATATATTTTGCCTCCATAACCAGTTGTAGTTTAGATGTCCGATGCAAAGCCGAAAAGGGTAACGACTAGATAAAATCCCGTCAGGCCTCTGTTAAACAGGTAATGGCCGGTGGACTTTCTTCTGGTTCCAAGGTCACTTTATTTTCCGTTCTTGTATCCTTGTCATATTGTGAATTGTTGTGAGCAGGTGGGATGCCCTCGGATGTCTTCCCTATTACTAACCGGGCTGCCAGTCCGATACAAGCTCCTAAAACCAAACGCGTGTTTTGGGATATTTAGCGAAGGAGAACCCATGGCCAGGCCTTATCGGTCAGCGGGTGTTTATGGGTGTCGTGTATATATAATATGCGTTTATGGGACGCCGTTACCCAGCGCTGCGGAATATATTGCCACTTTATAAATTATAAAAGAATTTATATTTTGCTATTGCCGTCAGTTTGCTCGGTTCGGCCCTTCGAATAACCGCTACATGTTTTCTGTTTGGAGAAACGTCTAAGCCCTGTATCTCCCATCTCCGTGCGCACTAATGGGCACATCACCAGTAAGCTGGCTTTTTATTGTGTAATATTATTAGGGCGGTTTACAGCCACATACATATTCTATTTACTGCCTGGCTGTTATTGACTTTGATTCCCAAGTGATATAAACTTTCACTGTTTTAATAGTAGTAAAATGCGTATTTGCATGAAGGGACATGTCTACTAAGCAGTCCTCATCCAGACCAAAGGAGGTACGTTACAAGTCTACTCGTCCGATCGGCTGAAAGGGGACTAAACGGGTCTGGGGGGAGGTAGACGGACGCTTAGCGAACCCCATAAGTCTTTACACATTTGGAAACCATCTACTCCAAAACTCATCTTAAATTCATTCCCGCTGATATAACGCAGCGATTATATTTATTCCGGCTGGAAACGAGTAACAGAACCACGATACGTTTGACGAAGTTCATTTGCACAGCCATGTAATGCTGTTATTCGCATTTAAAGTAACCTGCTTTAAGTGCATAAATCTCTACCGAGAACAAATATGATGATTTCTGTAAATAAAACTCCATATTTTTCACCGTAGTCTGTGTTCTCCACCTTTAATCAAAGAATGGGGGGGGGATACTAAGAGCAGTAACATAAATATAAAAAGGATAAAGAGGGGTTTGCTTTCTCCCGCTAGCTATTATTGCTAATACGTTGTGGCAGCATTCACAGGGTTAATGTAATACATACATATTCCAGGGACACGCTTTGAGATTGATATTGTTGTGTTTGTGACAAGAGCTGACTGTCATCTCTGTGATCAGAAAAGAAAAGAACGCGCACAATATTACGACGGTGCTTAACGTTCATCATTTCATATCTTCCCGCAAGTTACCAAACAATTAAACAGCATCCGTCGGTGTGCGAATCCGTAAAGGCATTAATAGCAGCACGTTCCCCGGCCTCTCGCTGCTAAGATTCCAACCTCCGCCTAGAAACATCGCTTTCCGAGCGCAATACGCTGCTTGCGATGTGCGAATGATGAGGCGCGATGGTGAATGCGACTGGATATCCGCGCGGAGACGGCAGAGGTATGCCAACATATGGTACAGATGGGACATGTTGGACCGTCGCTTGGCTCTTGCATGCCTTGGAGCTGGTGGGGATTGGATGTGTCTCACAGATGGCATGTTTAGTCTCTGGGGAGGAAAATCACTGGATTGGACTAAAATCTCCAAACCGATTTCCAAAATAACAGGAAAAACCGTGCTCTGGGCTTCTAGTTGGTTAACCATGGGCAGAGCGGGTATGAAACATATTACCTGCCAACCACAGAATGCAATCGATTCAAACAAATGCAAAATGAGTTAAAATAGTGGACATTTCTGTTTTTAGTGGATTATTATTTTGAAGATACTTTAGCTTTGCTTATCAATTTTAGAAGCATAGCATTTATTGCAATTAATTCCTGCCTTTGTCATGGTTCATCACTTTCCTTTATTTCATTGTGTAAAATAAATAAATAAATAAATAAATGCTTGTTATTGTTGTTAATAACAGAGAAAGCTGGGAAATAATGCAGAGATCTGAAGAGCTCTTTGGATAGGCATCCTTTGAAAGAAGGATTGAAAGAGCTACGCGTGGAATAATATAATAAAGGCACAATCAGTCGATCCTGTCGAGAAACAAAAGAAATCTAGAAACTGACAGCACATTCTACCTGCATTCCCCCAGCTCTCCTTTAGGATTAAAAACTCATCGGGTCAAGGATACTCTCGTCTTTGTGTTTCCGCTAAAGCTGGGTGATGTTTAACTCCTTGGGAAATGTAAACAGCTTGGGTTAAATTGTCATCGATCTTTCCAAAGCGTGACCGGCACCCACTACATAGTCCCAGCGCAGTAAAACATGTACGATATGTTACTATGTACCTACTTCAGAAGTCACCGGCGCCTGGTGGCTGATCTGATGTCAGAGAGAACCATCGGTGGCGTGGCTTTAAAGTATTTCTCTTACCCTAGCTAATGAGTAATGTGGGGGTCCTGAGTCAAACTTTCCTCCAGCCAGGTAACGATAATATCACAGCGCTTCGGAATGAATTCTACAACCATGTCTGAGGCTCGGGAAAGGTCGCCCGCCGCCACGACTCTTCCCCACTCAAAAAGTGTCCAAAAAGTTCTAATCCCAGATGAATTATGTGACTTCTGTCTAAGAAGCCTTTGCATTTAAAGTGTTGGGCAGGTCGGCTCGTAAATGCCGCGCACCGAGACCAATATTATTAACATTTCATTATGGAACCCAATTCAAATCACTGTCCTTGTTTAATAAAAATAGACTCATCTCGCCTTTTCCTTCTAGACTTTCGCCCTGAACAAACTCCCGGCATCTGACTGTTCCTGCCTCGCTCACTGAGATGAAGAATTTTCACCATCAGCCCTCCATTCCATCTTTCATGTGAGTAGGAAGAGGCTTTTATTCTTAGCGCAACGTAGTATGTCACCGAACAATATTAACTTAAGCAATAAGGCATATGAGAGAGTGCTAAAACAGTGGGTGTATTTGTATTCCTGTTGCAAGCACAGAGGTAGCGTGTACACAATACGGCTCTAGGAAGATATGTTATTGCTGTAATAAACATAGATTTAAAACTAGCGAGCCTCTGTAGCCATAACTTGCGTAAAATTCTTTGTAAGTCCTAATTCAATAAGAAGCTGAGAAAAGGATGGAAAACTCAGTAATAATATTATCACCTCCAGGAAATAACTCAACATGTTGGATTTACATAAATGTTTGCTGGTTTCATGGAGAAAATGAACTCGCGTTCCTTTATATTAAAAAAAAAAAAAGACTACAATGGTTCCAACCGGAGGAGTTTACTCTTGGTCCACAAACAGGACACACTTTTTTGGAAATCCCAGGCATTTTTGGTAAAATCTGAATTGAACTACTTGTTTTTAGCAGATGTACGGAGGATTCCTGGCCTGTTTGTGGCCCTCGAGGACTGGATTAAGCACCGCCAGCCTAGCACATAAATGCACCCAATAATTGTAGCTGCAGCCATGGCGGCCAAGAAAGGGCCTTTAAGGTTCCTTAAGGCTAATAATATATAGGAGGCGTAGATGAGATATTTTTAAGTTAATTGAGCCAAAGTTATAAACCTATGAAAACAGCAAACTGATCGGTGGTACAGAAAGACCTGCGCAAAAGGTCACGCTTCTTATTTCTAGATTTTGCCGGCAATGATGTATTCTAAACGTTACTCTTGGACTGTCTCACCAAAGACGACAAAAGTGTGTTGAGGGCACGGAGGAGAGTCGGCACTTCTGTTGAAATAGTACTCGATCCAACACCCGGGCTCTGAATTGTCTAAAACTTCCAGTCCAATAAATAGATTTGTGTCTCTCCAGATCGCCCATCAGCCCGGTGCAATTAGAGCTAATGTGCTGGCCTTTGCACAGAGAAGCGTATGTCACAGAGGCAATGGCCACGTCAGGGGTTCTAAATCTACGTCTACGTCACCCGTTCTTTTTGGGCACCTTTTGGGTTATTCTCTGAATAGCTCTTTTTCACACACTAGGGATATCATTCACATCTTCATTGTTCACGTTGGCACAAACACACCTTAATACCTCGCCTCCTTCTACCTCTCTGTGATTTATTGCCCTCTTTAGCCAATAGTTTCCAATAACTTTGGTTCTCATCCAAAACCAGTCTCCCCAATCCATAAGTAAAGTTTCACAAGTTTGGAATAAGCCTGCGACTTAGCCGGCGATCATAAAGTCATCACTCATCTGCAGCGCTCAATTACATTTACTCACAGATATAAAATCCAACAAGAAATAAATCATTATCCTGGAAAGAAATACCACAATCATTTCAAGTTTAATTAAAATACTTTTTAAAATCATTTTTCTGCAGCTGGTGGCTCGCTTAAAACGAGCGGATTTCCTTTGGAATATGGAGCAAAAAACATACATGATGCTCCCAAAAAACAAACACAATTTGGGACGCAGCTTAATAACTACATTTAATGTACAAACGAAGACGCGTCTGCATGCTCTGCGTCAGCCCCTTCACTTTAGGACTTTAATACATGAATATAGTCACTGTTATTATATTCTAACGTATTATATTCACTCTTGCTCCATCTTTTATTCTATGGTAATATACACGTGCTTGGCTGATAATATTGGGTGCATTCACTAAACCGTGAGTTAACCGGGGTTAGTTTCTAACTGTGTGCGGATACTGTATATGTACTTTCTATACGGATTGCTGTCGTCGTTAAATAACACGGGTGAGATTTGGCGGCTGGGGGCGATTGTGCGGCCCGTGATTGATGCTCGTTTGCAGAGCAGACCCCAAGTATATGGGAAAATTCTTTATCACGCCAGGCTGCGTGGCGCTGTGCCAAGAACACTGCGACTCCAGAGGGCATTGCCATATGGCAGACTCTCCTGGACATTAAAACCCCGCCATACTTCTCCTTAAGGAATACTTCATTCTTACTTAAATGGGAATGCGAGGATTCACAAACAGTTTTCTCACAATTTAAAGCCTGTTCCTCTGAAATATTTACCATTCCGTGTCGCTCGCCCGTTTGTACCTGCCTTCAAACTATAGATCTACATTTACGCCATGAATAAATCCAGTGAATAAATCCAGTGGATAAATCCAGTGAATAAATCCAGTGAATAAATCCAGTGGATACATCCCACTTTGTAGCGTGTGGCCCCAGCACCTTTAAATCCCGTTCTGGGACTTGTTGCCGTGTCGGCTGCCGTGTTTGCACCCTTTACTAGTACGAGGTTATAAAGCTGCATAAATGAATGAATGAATGAATGGGTAATAATGGTCCAACGGCGAATAAAAAAACAGAGATCTATGTGAAGACAAGAGAAAAACAAACAACAAACTGGTTCCCGTATAACATCCTCTCCAGCTTTACCTCGTATAACACAGGGGTCTCCACGCGTCCAGCCGTGCGCAGAAGGGGCCGGTTTATGAGATTATCACAGTCTGGGAGATGCCAGTCCCAGCATCCAGGTGGCCTTGGCTCCTAAAACTTCCCTGCTGGCCATTAGTGCCTCATGCAAGTTACTCTGTATAGAATATGTGACTGCTTACACATTTAACCCCTTAAGGACAATGGGCGGTCCCTAAACCCATTGAAAACAAAGCATTTTGTCATTAAGGGGTTAAGAGACAAAGATCAACGCAGCTTGAACACAAGCAAAGGTTTTTATGCAGAAACCTGCCTAGAATGATTTCCGAGAGGTGAGACCAGGGCGCCTTACATATTCCCATAACAGAGGTCCGGGTAGAATTCCGGGGTCTTCCCTTCATCAAAATATGTCTAATATCAGCTTTCCTGGTTAACCCCTTTTGTGCTAGCCCAGTGCTGGAGGCAATAAGTTTATGATTACGTTCTGATACTATATCCTGCGATATATTTCATCAGAATCCATATGAAACACACTAATTCTGCGTACAACCCCCGCCTTTCACTATGACAGCATTAAGGTACTAAGCCACATACTAAGAGACCGAACTGTGTTGTCCGTTCCCTGGCTCTGTGTGTCTCTTGGCTCGGTGTGTGTTTTTATCGGGGTGGAATGTTGTTTAATTCAGGTTTGTGGCGTCCATGCAGCCGTAGTATCTCCTCGATATATTAAAGTATAGAAGTGAACTCAGAATGTGAGGGGAGGATATGCGCGCTGTATTTTGTTTCAATACTTCCTGCACTGGATACATATTCACATTGTTTGTAAACGCTCTGACCTTGGGTGTAAATATATGAGTTCATCATATATATACGGAATAAAGACATTTCCAGTTCACAGGCGGCCCCTCCGGACACGTAACGCACCCCAACACTCCTAAAAGCCACAACTGACCGTTTCTCTCTTTGCTGCACGTTTTTGGGTGTCAAGTTTTTCTCATTGAAAAATAGCAAATGGGCCAATGTGGGTTATTTTAATTATACAGATATTTGAGAATTACAATTTCCAGAGCATATCACACTCACCACCAAAACCTCGAAAACCATAACCAATAACTGGAGAGCAATAAGAACAGAAGAACGAAAAAGGGGATAGATAGATAGATAGATAGATAGATAGATAGATAGACAGACGGATGGATAGATATAGATAGATCAATATAGATTATAGATGGATAGATAGCACAGCGCTACGGAATTTGATGGCGCTATATAAAACAATAAATAATAATAATAATAATAGATGGGCCGATGGATGGATAGATATAGATAGATCGATGTAGATGATAGATAATAGATAAATAGATTATATATATATAGATTATAGACGGATAGATAATAGATAGATTATAGATGGATAGATTATAGACAGATAGATTATAGATTATAGACGAATATATAGATAATAGATAGGTAGATAGATTATAGACGGAGAGATAATAGATATATAGATTATAGATGGATATATAGATAATAGATAGATAATAGATAGATTATAGACGGAGAGATAATAGATATATAGGTTATAGACGGAGAGATAATAGATATATAGATTATAGACAGATAGATAATAGATATATAGATTATAGACGGAGAGATAGTGACGTTGCGGTAACGTGTCCGGTGTAAGGAGATTCTCGTGATTCTGTATAAATTCCCGGCACGTTGGGAAATAGCTGCCGTGTGTTTTTCGGGTGTTTACGTTGCCGTCGGTTATCTATAGAATGAGGATTGAGAGAGCGCTGCGATGAAGTTGCTCCGGGGGCACGTTTAGAGCGCTGGCGGCGGGGCTCGCCTATTATATGCCATAAAAAGTGCCTTTTTAAAAGCCATATGGCGACTTCCTTTGACCTGTTTTCCCATCCCTGTCTCTTTGTCGCTGCTGTCACTGCTAAAGAATCACTTGACTTACAATAACCAACTCCAAAGGACACAGAATATAATCGGCGATCCTAAAAGAATTGGAAGAAAAGGGAGCCCGGAGTGCCCGTTATCTTCCCATAGAGATACCGATATTATTGATGCGATTGCTATGCTAATTTACTAAGAAGAAAACGTGGATTTGGAGATGTATTCACAGGGAATTTCATACACATCGGACTGGAAAATTCCCAAACTTCATTCTCTGTGGGAATTCTTCTTTCACCCCTGATGCACTTAAAGCCGTTTCATTCATTTACATCCTTAACGTATTCCGTTAGGAATTAAATGCGAGGACGTGACACAAACTCGCCGGGGATGAATAAGTTAATGAATGAAAAGCCCCTACAAAGTCCTCGAGCTTCATGCCCCCTCGCATCCTCGCTACCTGTTTGTGGGGCGGCTTTATTGGCGGTCGGTAAAGGGATTGGAAGCGTATCGCGGGCGTCTTACGGGAACTCGTTGGAGTTGAGATGAAACCAGTGTTACCTGAATCAATGTTTTAAGAGTCCCCGCAGTTTGGCATTTTGAATGATCAATCTGTCTCCATCTCTCCTTAATCATGCACATCCCGCTCCCCCCCCACTCTTTGTTTGTCAACCCTTTCTATGCAGGATTCCTGTTATTATCACGCAGCCCCCCCTTCCCCGAGACGGCCATCTCATTGGGGTATGTGGATACTTTTTATTATGACTAAATCTCCTTTTCCCATAATTACGGCACAATCATTATATAATCCCGTAACAAAGGCTCTATTGAGGAGGCCAGCTTTTGGAAAGTATGGGACACGGACTCCATAATTGCATTTTCACTCCCCCCCCATCTCCCCTGGCTTTATCCAGCAATATACCCCAATGCACCAGTTACAAGCAATTTATTATTTACAAAAAAGGCGAGATCTCAACCCAAACCGCAGCTAAAGTTTAAAGGGACCCCCCCCCAACTTATTGGATTTCATTGTCATGATTATTCGGAGGGCTTTAAGGCACAGACCCTCCATGATGTTGTGTTCTTGCTGTAAGTTTAATTACTGTATGCTAATTTCAGTGCCTACTACGTGATTAATTAAAATCATATTTTCACAATGCTTTGGCAGCGGGTATTGTTTTCAAGAATCTCCCAAACAGTGCATGGAAATAAAGTCACATTTAATGGAGAGGAATGCAGGGAGGCATGGCAGGGGATTAACCCCTCGGGTGCCTGCTGAACCCCACTGCTGCCACAGGGGGAGCCTGCAGCCCCCCCTCCCCACTCCCGCCGGCAGCGCACGGGTTAAGTGTGTGTGTGCCTGCGATTGGCACCATAACAATCTTATTTACATTAAATCCGCCACAAGGTTACAGTCCCCATCAGCCTCATTCGGAGGCAGGAGCTCGGATTCCGTGTCATCAGCCCACGGAGGGACCTCGCAGGGACCCCACTGGAGTTTCCCAACACCTTGGCAATAGTTTGCAGAGGCAGGTAAGGGGCCCCTGTGGGTCTTGCCCCCTCCTTTTTGCTCTTCGCAGCCCTCTAGAAGTGACCCGCAGCCCCGCAGCCCCCCTCCCCGGCCGCGCTCCGCTAATAGAGATCCGAACGGGTTTAATCGGTGTGCGCCAAGGTCAGCGGGAGGATGGCAGAGCGCGCCGCGCGGAGCCAGACCACAACATCGGCTCCGGTCACGGGCTCCTGGGGGCCGGGGCTCGGCTGCCTGTGAGATAAATGCCGCAAGAGCCGTCTAGTTACTGAGAATTATGCCAAGACGACAATGGAGAAGGTTTTTTGTAATGGTACAATGCATTTCACCTAACAGATAGGGGGAGTCCGAGGGATGGGAATGGCGTGTGATCTCTATCAATGAGCCGGGCTCAGTCTGCGAGAAGGACACAGCTCGGAGCCCGTGCCCGGGAGCTGCTGGGGGCACTTAGGACAAGTGGGAGCCCCTGCCGCCCCCGGCCCTCCTCCCCGGGGCTGCACTTTCCCCTCTCTCTGTCTCTTCCCCACTCTCCCTCCTCTCTCTCTATCCTCCTCCCAAAAGCGAAACAGACCCTGATGAAGTCAATCTCCCTGACATGCCTCATTATTCACTGAGCTCCAGGCTTTGGCTGCACTTTCTCCGGGGATCTGCGCTGCCCGAGCAGGTGAGAAGCAGAGAGGGGCAGCGGGGGGCAGGTGCGGGGGGCTCGGCTTTTCGGGTGTCCGGTTTCGTGGTCCCTACTTTGGGTCCCAGTTGTTTGGAGAGTCCGCTGTGGCAGCCGGTTGAGTGTTGGTGCCCCGGTGATGGGCACAGGGCCTGGGTCTGCATGGCGATTAAATGCCCCTGGCAGTGACGTGGGCTGGAGGGCTGTCACGCACTGAGCGGCTCTTACACTTTGGTGCGGAGCGGGCAGGAGCCGGGGGGTCCCCGGGGGGTCCCGGTCCGCAGGAATGTTACTTTGTGGCAGCCCCCGGTGCTGCGGGCGCAGGGCTCTCTCGCTGCCTCCGAAGTTGGGTTATTTTGGGGAAAGTTTTGTTGAAGTGGCTGCCCCAGCCCCGGGAGGTGGGTGCGGAGTAGGGGGGCTCGCGGCGGCTGCTGCTCCTGTGCCCAACTTGGGCGATTCGGTGCCTCGGAGACCTGCCATTTTGTGCTCTCAGCGACCTCCCTGCACAGGGCTGGGGGCAGGGAAGTGACATTCAGGGGGGACTGGAGGACAACCATCCCCGCCGAGGGGAGCCGGACCAGGGGCTGACTACTGGTCCTGAGACCGGAGCAAGCGGGGCTCGCTGGGCCAGCCTGGCGGAGCTTCCATTGTAAAGAGACGCGTTAATGCGCACCGGTCCGGGACGGTCCCTGGAAGCCGAGAGATCCGAGCTGCTGCAGAGCCTCTTGGGGACCTCAGAGGGCAGCCGGGCTTCTCAAAGCTGAGCGGAGGTTGGAATGGCGGCCGCCCAGGAGGTTCTGCAGCTGCCTCGGTCCTCAGACACCGCTTAGGGGACATGGCGAGCTCCCTGCACCTGCCCCCGACCCACCTGTCAGGATCTGGAAGCATGTCGGATATTCGTATCGCCAGGGGCATCAGAGAACGTCGGCTACACGGGGGGCTAATAAACTGCCCCGGGCACGTCTCATGCAAACGGGGCATCTTCACAGGGCAGGGGGCATTCATTAGGGCAGTAACCCTTTAGTGCTCGGCTTAGACCAGGGGCAGTGTAACGTCCTCCTCCGGGGTGTGGGTTTATTTCTCGGGGCGGGGGGCACTGGCTGATCTGCTATGAGTCCCAATTAGTCCTGGCAGGGAGGGGGCACCCGGCCTTGCCCTCCTTGCAGTGCCCAGTGCAGATAGATTGTGTGTAAATATATATGAACTTTCCGCCACACCGCACGCCGGGCACCGGCACCCCACTGCCGGGGTATTTACTGAACTATCCCCACTTCGGGGTATTTACTGCACTATCCCCACTGCCGGGGTATTTACTGAACTATCCCCACTGCCGGGGTATTTACTGAACTATCCCCACTGCCGGGGTATTTACTGAACTATCCCCACTGCCGGGGTATTTACTGAACTATCCCCACTTCGGGGCAGACTCGGTAAGAGTGTAAATTACTCTAAATTGGGAGATTCAGGATTCTGGGGGAGTTAACACTTGGTGCACTGGCAGGAACTGTAAATTGCATTTCTATTGTTGCCACAGTTTAACCCCTCACACTCGGGATATCTGCTACTTAATACAATAGTACAAAGTATCTGTAATATGTGTTGGGCTGCAGGAACCAGAACTCTGACACTGAGATTAATTCCATACAAACTCTGTTAACCTTTTACCTGCCGGCAGCTCTACGAACTGATTGACGGATAGCTGTGATTTTATTTACCTGCTTTGAACATTGTGTAGGCTTCTGCTTTTGGATGTGCTCTTCTCTGCTGCGGGGGGGGGGGGGTGTTTGGCTGGGAGGCAGCTGAGGCTGATTGTACCCCAGAGGGAATAAGGTCTGGTGACAGGAGGGGTGTGTAAACAAGGAGGGGGGTCTCAGTCTGGGAACAAAAAGGGGACAGTGGGGGGAGAGGAGGAGGCTCTGTCTGTCTGGGCTGGGGTCCCAGATCTCACCTCTGCCTTTCCCGCTTCAATGCCGTTTAGTTCAAAGCCAACAGGGATCTGGAGTATGGTTACCTACCTACTTTCCACCAACTTTACCTGTCGCAGACAATCCTACTGTGATCAGCGGGCCACACCGAGTAGCCGCGGTCAACTAAATAGTCCGCATTGACCAGCGGCTCGAAACTAGATATTCCTTAAATCATTTCTGCTGTACAGAAAATACATTTAGCAGATTTTCATTTTAGCTCAAAACCCCAATTCTGCAGATAAACAATGCGATATGTTACGCAGCAAATGATATATATTCAGACGCTGAGAAATTCTTATTTATATTTCTGATTTCTTCCTAATTTCTTTATTGAGATAAATTGGTGAAAAAATGAATTCTAAGCTCATCTGTTGATTTGTTTTATGAAGTCGCAGTGAAAATATCCTAATATCTTTAATGTTGTGATAACGCTGACCTATTAAGATATTGTGTGCTGCATTTTTTTCTGTAATCCCCAAGTTTTAACCATTTTCATGCATGTTTGAGCGGTCGCTGAGAGTGACATTGGTAAATAGGTCTGATGCACATGCGTTACTCCAGACCTATAACCGAATCTAACGTATGATGTCCAGGCCTGAAAACGAGCTATTAACATCCATCTTGTTGTGATGGGATAGAAGAATGGATAAATATCAAAATAATAAATGTATATATAATCATAATAATAATAACATATATATATGTTTATTCACACACATATATATATATAAATATAAATATATGTGTCTATCTTGAGAAGTATCCATTAGCTTTGTGTACACAGAAAATTCATTTCTCTAAATATCTTTATTAAAATTTGAAAACCATCTTCTTAACACGATGTAACTTGAAACGCCCAGTCAAATATTTCATGATTGGGTGAGCATTAATAATGTGAAAGCTGGAATGGATAATAGCAGGCAGTACAGGGACAGGCGATTATACTCTTTTACATATTTATTTTCAGGGACACCAAGTAAACTGGTTTCGTTATGATTTCCAGTCCTTTTCCCAGTAAATGTTCATTTAAGTTGGAGCCTTAATATTCCCAGTATTTGCAAACACCTTCCGCTTAATCACAATATTTCATTCCGATCGCACATCATTGATTGTACGAGGTTTCATGCATTTTCACTTTGTTCTTTATTTGCTTTTATTAACAGTTTTCATCATTTTTGTAGAATTTGGAATTATTTTATTTTTTATTTTTTAAACCCAAACGGCTGGCATTTTCCCGGTGAATGACGTATGCATTGCTGGTGGTTTTATTTAAAGAGACAATAAATGGTCCTTTCGTGATGGATCTGCAGAGGGAGGTCTGATCCGGAGACACCCGGTAATTCCGTTTGTTTTGTCTTTACACGGTTACATTATTGGGATTTATGACGCTCTGACATATAGTAACAGGCTGTACATGGAGGGGCGGAAGGACTGCTCGGCAATCTGTATAACTCCATCACTCCGTAGCAAACGACTGACTGCAGCCATTACATGTTCAGGTCGTACAGACGACAATCTTCCTGTCCGCCGTCCGCAGCATCCCACTTACACGCGAGAAAGTTGGAATAGCCGTAAACTTCCCGAAAACTGTGCAGAGAAACCCAAATGTGTTCAGCCGGGAAAAAATGCCCCTTTTATTGCGATTTTTGGCTTTGATGGCTTTCGCACTGTTTGGTCCTTGTTGTTCGAGAGTTTGTGGAATCGTTTGGGTAATTGTCGAGTCCAGCTTTAGTTTTTAATTCATTGATCTCCCCTTAGGAGCCTTCTGTTTAACCACTTAGATGCCAAACAGACGCTTCTTGCACATAAGGCTGTGCACATTCTCTTACGCTTTAGGTGTTAGTAGCCCTCCTCTCCTGAGAGGTTGATCGTTGAAGGACAAAGGGTGCACACAGGCTTGTTAATGAAGCTTTAACACTTGGGGTGAGTGGATACAGGCACTATTTGCCCTTCTTCTTGCCCATTCATGCCTGGGCAGGGCGCTGCTTTCCTTCTGTGATAATCCGGATAAAGTTTAGCTATCGGTGATCATCTCTCTGACTGAATGGTAGTAATATAAGTAACGGTTCCGTATATCAAGGAAAAGGGCTTTATCTTCCCTCCTCGCTCTGCGTTTATCATAGGACAGATCTGCCGCTTAACCCTGTGAATGTATGTGCGCTCGACTGCAAACCGTGTATTACATGATGCCTTATAATGCAAAGGGTTAAAACATGACCCCTGTCTCCCTGTGCATAATATAAATGCACATTTACACTCCAGCAGAAAAGTTCCCAAACTTTTACCAAGGAACCGAGTCCCTGAGACTGTAGATTGGGTTCAGCGGAGAGCGCGATACATTTTATCAGCGTTTCCCAAATATTTTGCTGCTTTGCGACCAGTGAATCGTCGTCTGAATGTTAACGATATCGTTATCTTAACTCTCATGTATTTGTCTCGTTATCCTCTGTGACGATCCCTCGTTCACATCCACGACAAAGCCCAAAGTTTACTGCCAGCCAACACTTTGTAATCGCGCACAAACCCAAAAGATCATTTCTTATTTAAAAGCGGAAAAATAATCGCTGGTTTTCACCAGAAAATGCCCGGTGATTAAGTAAGAATTCCATCCTAATTAAACTAAAATGATTGACCATATTTTATTTATTAATGTAATCGTTTCGTGTTTTCTTTGGAATACTTTCAAACACCTTGTTAGTTGGCTGCACCTGTCCCGCCGTCAGGAGAGCGTCGGGCAATTCACGTTAACTATCGCTAGCTTATCCAGCCTTGGATGCCAAAGAGTTAACCGGTAAGAGGCAAAACTTTTTTGTCCGGCTTCGATCCCCTGAGCGTGGCTGTATGTGGGATTTGCCCCCCGGTGATCTCTCCCCGGCCCTGTCATCGTGTTCTTTTGTTCTCCGGCATGTCTAGGTGAAGCTTTAAGGAAGATATTTCCTCCGCCGTGCATCATTTATGATGTGGTATATATAAAATCAATGCTGATTGCTTGAAGCTATCATTTGCTCCGTTGCTAATAGTATCGGGGGTTTCATATATTTGCACTAATGCAAGTTCTGTGTTTTCTTTGAACATAATGCGCAGACCGAAGAGAGCGAAATTAATTTTAAATCCAAACCCCCGTGTCATTTTTAGACACGAAAGAATCCGAAATAGAGCAACAGGGCTAATTGACGGAGGCGAGTCTGTCCTCATCCAGCTTGCGCCCTATCGCTTTGCGCCCGTAGTACGTAATTTTCCAGATTGAGAAAAAATGTGTTAAACAACCATGTTGCAAGACATCAATCAGAGACCCCGCTGCGCCGTACGATTCTGCGGGAGGTCCATAGGAGGGGGCGGAAGGGGTTAAAGCACCAGGAAACGGCACGAAAATAACCGCCACTTTCTGAGCGTTTACCTTAATGTGTTATGGATGTGAATTTAACCAGCACTCCTTTCTAGGGAAAAGTTCATTATCACGCTAGTCGATATATTTTCCTTTTCTTTAACTAACATGTTCTCTGCGTTTAAGTGTTTGCCCGAGCAACAGCGTATTAATCAAAGTGTTTTCGGCTAATTGTTCTGTAGGTGCATTAAAAGGGAAATGAATGAATGCATGCGTTATTGGGGGCTTTGTCATACAATAGAAAGGCAACATCTGCACATTTGATCCTTTTGAACCCCACGTATAATAATAATAATATCGCACGTACATTAAAAGAAATGCGAATAAACGGCGGAATTCCCATTTCTGATTGGACTTTCTTGGGCGTGATGTGCCAGGCATGATCTGGAGTGCAACGTGGGGGAAATTATTATTCCACTCTGGTGCAATACATATCTCACCTATCAAAGGTTTCCATGACAATCACACTATTGCATACAGTAACATTTGTGATTCTGATGCAGGAATTAGAATATTTTAGTGGCACGAGCCTCATAATCGCTGCACCAATCGGACCGACTGGCTTTTGTAGGCAGCTCAGATTCACACATCATGGATTTTTGGCAGCTTTGGGGTTTTTTCCCCCTGAATTTTGTCACATTTCTAAATTAGTATCTATTGAAGTCTGTATATTTAAATATATACACTGCAGCGCTCTGCATGTTGTTTGTATGTATATATGTTTATATGTAAATGTATTTTTTAGGGCTGCAACTAACGATTATTTTAATAATCGATTAATCGGCCGATTATTTTTTCGATTAATCGATTAATCGGATAAAAAAAACAATATGCAAATTTTTCGTTTATTTAAAAGAATTTAATGAACTGGATGTTAAAAAACAACTTAAAATTTACATTAACATTCTTATTTTGTTATGATGTAATAAAAAACAATATTTTCAAAGTACAAGAACCCAAACACAATATTTATGAAACAAAATAACCCCAAACATTCTGAAAAGAGGTGGACTATTACTGTTCAAGAAACTTTGCCCCAGCACTTTGCACTTTGCACCCAGCACTTTGCACCCAGCACTTTGCACCCAGCCCTGGCACTTTGCACCCAGCACTTTGCCCCAGCCCTGGCACTTTGCACCCAGCACTTTGCACCCAGCATTCAGCACTTTGCACCAGCACTTTGCACTTTGCACCCAGCCCTGGCACTTTGCACCCAGCACTTTGCACCCAGCCCTGGCACTTTGCACCCAGCACTGGCACTTTGCACCCAGCACTTTGCACTGTGCCCCTGCACCCAGTCTCTAACTCTGCCCTGCACCCAGCCCTGCCCCCACATTCTGCCCTGCCCCCACACTCACACTCTGCCCTGCACCCACTCTGCCCTGCACCCACACTCACACCCTGCCCTGCATCCCCACCCCCACTCTGCCCTGCACCCAGTCTCCCACTCTGCTCTGCACCCACACTCACACCCTGCACCCCCACCCCCACTCTGCCCTGCACCCAGTCTCCTGCCCTGCACCCCCCACCCCCACTCTGCCCTGCACCCCCACCCCCACTCTGCCCTGCACCCACACTCACGAACCGCTCTGTGCGAATGGAGCCACTCGCACAGAGCGAACCGCTCTGTGCGAATGGAGCCACTCGCACAGAGCGAACCGCTCTGTGCGAATGGAGCCACTCGCACAGAGCGAACCGCTCTGTGCGAATGGAGCCACTCGCACAGAGCGAACCGCTCTGTGCGAATGGAGCCACTCGCACAGAGCGAACCGCTCTGTGCGAATGGAGCCACTCGCACAGAGCGAACCGCTCTGTGCGAATGGAGCCACTCGCACAGAGCGAACCGCTCTGTGCGAATGGAGCCACTCGCACAGAGCGAACCGCTCTGTGCGAATGGAGCCACTCGCACAGAGCGAACCGCTCTGTGCGAATGGAGCCACTCGCACAGAGCGAACCGCTCTGTGCGAGTGGAGCCACTCGCACAGAGCGAACCGCTCTGTGCGAGTGGCTCCATTCGCACAGAGCGATTCGCTCTGTGCGAGTGGCTCTGTGCGATCCGTGCACATAGACATGAAGAATACTTACCTCCGGAACGCGTCACATCCGTCACGTAGCTAGAAGGCGGAGACTGCAGAGCGTGTAGCAGAAGCGGGGAACGCTCGCGGAGGTAAGTAAAAGGAGCCGAGTGCTCCAACAACGAATTGATCACTCGATTAATCGATAACGGAAATCGTTATCGATGATTTCCGTTATCGATTATTATCGATTTTATCGATTCGTTGTTTCAGCTCTAGTATTTTTAGGTCCAAAACTAGAAGCTGACATTCGGCTTCAATGTGTCTCGGCTGGATGCAGATGTTAAATGTCGATGCCTTGTGTGTTTGTCTCTATATATATATATATTTCGCAAACTATGTATGGTGCTAACGTATCTCTGTATTTCTAACCATTTTTCTGACTTTTTATAATAACAATTTTTTACATATTTTTAATATTTTTTATGCTGTATTACAGAGGTGAGCAGCACTTCTTCATTTTTTGGTGCAAAGCACATACGATTTTACTAATCGCTTCCCCATCAGCTGGCAGATTATCTGACAAACTCACAAACTTTTCCATAAAGCGGACCCGCGGCCCCCCGACATCCTAACCTAACGTCCACCTATCCCCCATCCCCTTTCATTACTTTTGGCCCATGCCTTCTAAATAATGATCTGTACAGGCGGTTCATGCCGTGTTGCCACTGATGGCATTCAGACCGGCTCACGTGGCTTTCCGTGGCATTAGAACACCTAAGCTATGGACTCGATGACATTTCTCATGTATAATATTTATGCATTGGCAGTGGCTAGCAGCGTGTCAGCCGAAAACAAATTACAAACACCACTAACACTCGTGGCCACCGATGGTGCCGTAATCCTAGAGGATCAGCCCAAACACTGTTTGAATTGAGGCATTTCAGTTGGGATGTAAGTTTGTTTTTGTACTGCGTATTAGATTCGGCCATGAAAAATATCACATTTTAGACTTTTTTTATTTCCATGAGCCGTCCTTGGCTTAGATTCCGCTTTTATGCATACAGTAAAGATCCATTAGACTGTAAGCTCTTTGGAGCAGGGCCCGCCACACCATTTGTTACATTGTGGGCATGTAGCGTCCTCGCATTGTATAGCAGAATGGAATCTGGAAATAATCATAATATTATGTGTTGTTTGTACACATATTGTTTGTGTTATGATACACGCGGTGTCGTTGGGGAATAGACACACGCAGGTCAGTGCCTCGCACTAAGTGTTAGTAACTGCTGGTTTAACCCTTTCCGTTCCAAGCGGCTCACCCCTCTGAAACATCTCCCATTCTTTCCGTAAATGGTTAGTTAACCAAGCAAAAATAGGGACGCGTAAAATAAGGAGACGGGCTCTTAACCTTGTTAATTGGAGATAATCAACTTTTCACAGACTATTAAGAACTGTCGCTTTAAGACTCGGCTTTTACACACAGACAATAATACTTGTAATTAACAAAGACTTAAAGTAAACATATAAAGCTCACGTTGCTCATAACACTTTGTTTTCCTGGAAAAAAAAAGATAGAAGATTTTCAGTGAATAAAGCCTTAATTGGATATTTTTATGTTAAATAAAGTCATTTTTAGAGCTTCTCTCGTAAGTGTCAGAAACGAGATCCAAATTGTGCATTTTTTACCACTCTAAAAATAAAGTCCCGCTGAAGGATTTAGAGGCATTTTCTGTCATAGAAGATATATAAAACATTGCAATCAGTCTGACAAGCTGTATACTTAGTCTCGCTCTCTTGTGATTCCAGATGACCAAAACATTTCCGTGAAATGCCCCAAAACTCGCTATTCCTACTAAATGTTTGTGTGCGGAACCCATAAAAAAAAAAACTTTTAACCATCGCGTGACTAATCTCTGCTTTCTGATTGGAGGTTTTGATTTAGCAAATTCTAAAACAAAGCAAACTTTCTTTCCTCCAAATGATGATTTTTGATATAATGTATTAAAACGTAATATATTCTAAAACCGAGGCAGCTGAGCCGTAGCCACGTGTCAGGAGAATTACTAAAAATTAATAATAAAGAATAAATCTAGTGTCCGGTGAGCACAGAAATGATGATACTAGTCCTGGGTGCTGCGCAAGTTAAAGAAAAGGGCCACATGGTTTTAAGACGCGGCTAATGAGGCTTCATCCCGATTAAAGCGATGTAAAAGCCAAGCGAAAACTCCGCTCACAGCATTGTTTTAGATTACTAAAAAATCGCTCCTTCTTTAACCCCCAGAGAAGCTAAAATTACAAAGAAATGAACCTCGGGATTCCTACCAATTTCCTGCTGACCTCAGTGAACCCAAAAGGGGATGAAATAGCCCCAAACCGACGCCGGGCGATGGAACTTCACGTCTTTGGAGCGAGCCTTCGCTTTCCCATTCAATCTACGTATATAGAGATAGAATTATCCCGGAGTTTGTTTCAAGAATTACCTTTTTTATACTAAATATATTAAGCAGCGGTTTGTGGCATTTTACTGCTGTATATTTATTAATACTGATATTTTTTAAGAGAAATTCATTGGTTTTTTTTCCCAGAAATATCAGCCGCCATTTTTAACTTCCCAATAAAAAATGATTTCATGCTTCCCAAAAAAACCAAAAAAACAATTATTATAAAAAAAAATAGAAGAGGAGGCGTTTCTTTTTCTGTTGAAATAATAGATTTGTGGGCGAGTTTTAAAGCCGCGGGAATCGGGGGCTCCTGTTGCTGCCAAATCTCTATATCGAGGCGCTTCTCCTTTTGGAGTCATAAGAAGGCAGACATTAATTTTCCTTTATATCATCGCAAATAGAAAAACAAACAGCCGAGTCCACGGGACGGGGGGGGGGATAAGAAACACAAATACAGGGTACAGCCCGGCCCTCCCGCTTGATCGCTTTATCAGAGAAATCTAATGGATCGCTTCTGATCTACTCGAGCTTTCTGCCATCCTTCCTACCCGTTGTCTCCTGTCCTCCGCCTGTCTCTTTCCCGTTGTGTTTGTCGTTGTGTTGTTAAATGTTACAGCCGCGAAGGTTACCAACCATCCTTTGAAATGTTGTATCGTGGCTTGTTTTCTGGGATGAGCTTTATCTCCGCCGGACGCTGCGTTCATTGCTTCCGGATATTAGTTGTACCTCGTGGTCTTTTATCCACTTTAGACAAATACGCCTTCAGAGCTAAGATTTGTTTAAAAGGCCACCCATTCCTACGGCAGAACAATTTACGTTAATGTGGCCATCGTCAGTCCGATCACTATCCCCGGCCGAAAAAGAGGAAAACAAGTTCTGTGAAGTAGGACGGGAAATTATTCACCAACAGCCCCATTTATGAACTCATAAGACCCTAAAAAGAATATATTGTGCAGCAGCCTCCTTCCCGAATATTTATTATATTACTATACATTATTAGCAGTTTATCGATAATATGTCGCGGGAAGCGTTATTTGATATCGTTTATAATCTAAATACATCATTTGTGCGACCGTTTATTATTTTTTTAAATATTTAGTTGAACTTTGGATTTTTCAGAGATGTGAAGTGATGACGAGATTACGCAGCAAGTTACCGTAATTATCTCACTTTTTAAATGTTTGAGTAGAAAGTAGTAGAAAGCGCAGGATGGCTGGAAAAAGATAAAAAGGTGGCAAAAAAGATGGAGTCAAGACTCGAGAAGGGGAGAATGCAGAATAGTGAGGGAGAGCGATGCAGTACAAGGGGATGGGGAATCTTTCATAGAGGAAAATGAGAGAAGCCATGGAGGGCAGAAGAGACCGCAATGGAAGGGGTGAGAGTAACGCAGGGGTAACATTATAAAGCAAAAGCGATAGGGGAGAGTGCATGGGGGGTATGGGAGGCATCATAACGGGGAGAAGGGCAAGAAAAGAAGAGAGTTACTCCAGAAACCCTCCAAGAGGAGGCAGTTTGGGATTATTCCTCTGGCGCGGTTACCAGCATCGTTTAATGGAGCGATACGGAATAAATCCGACCTGGAATACGTACAGTACGTCCGCCCTATAATAAAACAACGCCATTTTCCGCTTTCTTACAGCCCTTCCCCCCCAGTTTTTTTGCCTACAAAACAGGGATAGTAACCCAATTACAGATGATCATACAGATATAGAACATGCTTTATTACATTCCTCCCGTAAAGCTTTTTTTTTTCTAAGCCCACGGAAGAGATTTTTTTCTTTTTCCATACATTGCTCACGTAATCATTTTAATTACAGATTTTATTTTCTTAAATAAATTCAGGCTTTTTATCCCGTGGAAATCGGTGCCCCATGATGTTAACCAAATGGTTAGCAGCGCCACATCGAGTTCATGGGCTTTCTCCCGGCCCTCGGTGTATTAATGTAATGTCTTGGTCTAAATATTTCTTTGCCGCTTAGAGAATTTACTCTCCTTAATGTACTTCTTTTAAGGGTCTGTCTCCCGCAGTGCTCATTATGTACTATCAGGACGGCTTTTATATTTCAAGAGGGGAGGGTTATATATTTCCCAAGGAAAGGAGACGATTTAACAACGGTTCACTATCAATATGCATGATTTTAAAATGACAATTAAATAGCCGAATTGCGCACTAGATAATCTTAAATAAGTAGTGGCCATTTGTAACTTGGCGTGCCAAACACTGGACTTATTGCTGTGCCTTTAGGGAAACGAGAACATTAATCAAACGTAATTTCCATCTATTGTTAGTAAATAAATAATACGGGTTGTTGTTTTTTTATTCCGTGTGTATATGTAAGGCTGGCTTAAGAGAAAAAAAAAAATCCCATTGTTTTCAGTTTTTATTAGGTCGTCAATTTTTCATGATTAAAGACTTAATTGTAAAAGTGGGGTTTTTATTTTACTTGCAAGAAATATTAACGCGCGCTTATTTTCCGGCTAATTAAAATGGTTACCTTGGTGAATTGGGCACCTCTCCTGCGCAAAAGTACCGCGGAGTAACAGTGACACGCACGGCTTCCTAACTGCGTTCATTGAGGGGTTTGGGTTGGTTTAAATAAAATATAAGCGGCAGTGCCTTTTTAAATCAGACATGTTATATTATTATTATTATTATTATTAATATCTAGTTCTTGGTGCAGGTTATTGTTACCTCACCTATGGATCTCCGTTTCTGGCTGTGTCCGTGGGAACGGGTAAATTAGACTAAAAATTAGGCTCTCAGGGTTCATTATTGTCAAACCCGAGTCCCAAGAGGCTTCCATTCGCCTTTTAGCTCGCTGGACTCTATTATACGACATTATTGTCTTTACAGATTCTGACCCCCCGAGTCAGACCCGAATGTGAACGTCAGAAAGGGCCGCGTTCAGTCATTTATTTCATTTTACTGGATAGATTTCTGAGAGGGAGGAAAGCCGTTCGCTCTTCTAACAGCACTAAATCCGAAAAGGAGAGCCAAGCGCACTCAGCTCCTGATCTGTTAAGAGTGCGGAGGCGCGAGTGACTGGCGGCTCGCTTGGATCGCCGCTATAAGTTTCCTCCGCGAGAGGGGACGGCGGGAGACTCATCTACAGCAGCACTAGCGGGACATAGTCTGTTTCAGGATCCCCCTACCTACATAATGTTTACTAATACGACGGCGTCCCCAAAATAAGGGCGCGGAATAGTTATTATATAGACTCGGGCTTTAACACAAACAGTTTGTTATACCAGACCGTGTCCTCGGTATCCACCGCTTTATAAACTTCACGGCCAAACCCCAGATATTGGAGTCGTTAGATGGGGATGTGTGTGTGTGTATAAATATATATACAAATAATTTATTTTCTTATGGGGATGTGTATATATATATACAAATAATTAATTTTCTTATGGGGATGTATAAATATATATATAAATATAAATATATATATACAAATAATTTATTTTCTTATGGGGATGTATGTATATATATATATATATATATATAAATACAAATAATTAATTTTCTTATGAGGTTAAAGCAAGGAAAGCCAGTAATGCAACGTGTAAAATAATTGAGTTTGTTCTCCAGTATAGGTTTGTGTAATTAAAGTAGAAATATGCATTTCTTAAATCAAATTAGTTACTTATTTCCACGCAGCATATTTTATAGCGTTTTCCAGAATATATTAATCTTCCGCTCTGATTAATTGGCAGTTCATTTTCCATAGAAAACCAATAATTTGTGCAGTTTGATTTTTGTCAATATTAAGATTAAATACGTGTCATCTTTGACCTATTGGTGATATCATTCAACCTCTATAGCTGCGAAGATTTAATGCCATTCAATAGCCATGATCTCCCCGCTCACCGTATGAATCAAAATGAAATTGTAACAGAATGTTTACGTTAATATCCCGGTCGGGTAAATAAGATTTGTGTCCGTAAACATGTGTCTTATATATAGCTGCTGAGGAAAAGTGCTAGAAATGGATGCCATGGTTGGCTTTATATTTCTACATGCTTACAGTTATATATATATTTATATCGATTTATACGCCATTGCCAAATATGTGGAGAATAGAGGGAGTTTATTTTGTGTCGTTATATTTGAATTCATTTGCAGTTTCGATCTTTCGAGGTTTATAATGATGTCATAAAGTATGAGATGAATCTCTGTGATTGGAAATAGGCAGCAATGATCTGCTTTATATTGTATCAGTAATTAATAATTCATTCTCTGGCCATTCCCACGATAACCATGACCCTCGTTGTCTTCACATATAACTTTATCCATGGTACGGGTCCCGGAAGGCTGCGTTTGGTCCATGGGATGCTGGCGATGCTTTATCATGTATTCCCTTAAACGCTTTAACAATCAGAGCCGTAAAAAGAGCACAAAGAAACAATATTCACCTCGCTACATAAACTCCATTACTTATCAGCTGCCACGATCACATTCAAGAGGGGACCGGGGTCTCGGGGTGGATCTTCCCCTTTTATATAAGGAAACCATCCCGAGATGCAGACGCTCTCCCATTTGGGGTGATAATAATACCAATATCCGCCGTCTATCTTGAGGTCGGGACGGGGGCTCTCGGTTTCTGGGGCGGTTTGTCGGCGAGAGGAAACGATCCGTTTGTTTCCTGCCCCCCCACTCATACCATCGCTATAGTGAAATGTCTTAAAATGAAAGCCCGTGTCTCCGTCAAAAGTCGCCGCATTAAATAGAATTGTTTGTGTTTCCATAACTAAAGCACTAATTATGAAAAGTGTTTGAAAATGAAGCCGTTTTGTCCATCAAATATCCTATAATTTGGGCATTTTCTCCAAAAGTCCAGATGTCCAGAAGCATCTTTGATAATGTATTAATCCAATTTCCATGCTATTACCCTATATCATTATCGACTAAATTCTAATTTATGCAGAGCAGCCGTGAGTATGACTCTTTTGCTTTGAAAGACTAATGATGGTTTCATTAAAATGGAGCATTGTTTTCCGCCAGCAGATGTACACAGGCTCTATGAACAATTTCTGACCTGCCGCTTTCCATAAAGACATGTTTTTAGATAGCTATTTAAAATTGCGTGTGATACTCTCTCTCTCTCTCTCTCTCTCTCTCCCTCTCTCTCTCTCCCTCTCTCTCTCTCTCTCTCTCTCCTGGTGGATCCATCTTAAAGGAGAAGTGATATATAATTTATCTCTCGATAAGTCGCAGGACACTTTTAACAACGTGCCGCTCCTCCTCGTTTATGATTGATTTCCAAGGTTACGAAGGAAAACGGGGCTTTTAAAAGAGCGTTTGCCAGTGACCAATCCCGTTGCTAAAAATAACCGCAATTTGTTGTTTTCTGCATATATTTATTATATCCAGAGGTTCGGGGAGAGGAATTAGAAGACGCTGATGTGATTTGCTGATGAAAGATCTGTTTTCTTTTTGTTATATATATAGATTGTGAGGCCGCACACGCCTCGATGCTCGTTACTTTGTATCAGAGCCCGAAAAATATATTGTTTTCCCTGTTAAGTAAATAATACAAATAGATTATGTTGCAGGCCTCGTGCAGAAATATCTCATCCTTTTTAAAGAGAAATGAAACAGAACGTCACAGAAGGGCTGCTTTATCTCTTTTACTGGCATAAGCTGCAGACTTTTATTTATAAGGCGTATATATATATATATATATATATATATATATATATATATATACGTTTGGGGCAGGGTTAACTTTCTGGAAAACCCGTCCACGCTAAAACACCAGTGGATAAGTAATTGTAGACACGCTTAGAAATGCACCAGTGGATCCGTCACCCAAGAAGAAAGGGATCTACGCGCCGGAGGTAGCGGCCATTGCGCGTTTGTTGTCCTAAAGAAGATTTCACGGAAACAGATCTTTGGCCCCAGTGCCGGGTGAGGTTGGGCCATGTCTGATAACCGGTTTCATGATCCATCCCTCAGATCCCTGTGCGACCTCGAGGGGTTCAGTGGGTTATATGGGGACGCACATAAAACCCTTCCCCGAGCACATGTAGCTTCAATGTAACCTGAACAAGGTATTAGAAATGCTTCTGTTTTACATTTCATTTGAAACAAACTCGCCCTTAAAAGAAAAAAAAAAACCTATTGACCTTAATTAGGAATTCAGAATCAAAAAGTATCTCACTGGGATCGGTCCATTTTTATTACTATGCGAGTTCAGTAGCAAACGTGCTGTCCCCGACCACCCTCCCCTCCATGATCCAGCAGATTAGACGAGAGATTAGGCGGAAAAAAAGAAGAAGAATGTATAAATAATTTGAGGCAATATTTATAGAAAATTTTTATTTGACTTTTTATGGAATTGGCCGCTTCGGTTTGCATCGTTCCAATTAATCAGGCTTCCCCAAAGTTTACAACACTTTGATGTTGTCCATGTATGATTGTTCCTAAATAAAATACTTTCAGACGAGATCTCATTGGAAATGATCTCAGTGTTGATAGAAGCTCAGCGAGTTACGTGGCGGTAACGGTGGCCATTAAGCATTGTTCACAAATATCATCTTTTTAATATAGAACTTCCAAAGTTTTGCCTTTTTTAGGATCCAGGTGAAATTCCCATCACGATAATCCCTTTCCATGCCTGAGGCTACAAGAAAAATAACGCCTGATCCTTTCCACGTTACGTCAAAAACTCCAAACAACGGATTTCTCCAATTCTGACCAAATCCTGCATTTCTCCGGCCCGTGCCGCAGCCTCAGTACCGGTGCCGATAGTCACACGGCGCATGCTCTACCTTCAGAGGGTCCACGTTTGGTCATTTTTGTTTCTGAGAAGCAGCGTTCCACTAATTTGCATATTACTACCCAGAATCCTCACCTGCGACCGGTGTCATGAAGCTGCAAATCCTTCGGACTTTCAAACGTTTACCATCAACCCCGAGTAGAAGAGAAAGGGTTATGCTAAACGAAGCAACTAAATGCGAAATCGAACTATTCATAAACCTTATTCTGAAATTAGCCTCCTGGGTTGAGCTGAAGACACCCTTTAACTCCTGCCCCGGGGTATTTCTCCATCCATGACTCCGCTACGGCTCATAGGGGTGCATGAGGCGAGCGCCCCGCAGACTGCGATTGCTGCGGTTTTTGTGTCTTTTCGTGAGTTTTCAGGAATGCTCTGCCGGGACGGACTTTGTTTGAGGAACGAGTTACTGCGTGACCTGGAGGACTTCCTCCGTTTTGCTGCCCATCTCGACGACAGCCGGAAAGTTCATCTTTCATATTTTAATTCTGGTGAAACAAGGAATTGTTCAGGAAACGGGGAATGCGCCACGTAGACATGGAGCGAGCTTAAAAAGGAATGAAAAGGAATTTGAATGCGTACGGCGGAGCCCTTCTCTCACCGAAATTGAGAAACAGGGCAGGTAGCCTTCCAGGGAAATAATGCTAAGTATTAAGATGAGTTGCACTTTAGCTCGGCTGAAACCTGTTCCTAGCAGAATGTTAAATATGTTCTGAAAAGGGAGATTATGTCTATCTAGTTACACCATTCCTTGATATATGCGCCATGTCAGAGCGCCATTGTCTCCTGGGTATAGACGGAGAGTTCAAATACCCACTATCTCTCCCCTGGTGCTCCAAACGCTCTGCTTTGAAGTTTTTATAATCCATCTGTCATCTAGCAAGGAGGGCACATGTTCCGTACCACTCAATTACACAATTCTCTTTTGCCGGTTACAATGGAACGGGAAGGAGCGTTAGGAGAGCTCGAGAGAAGCTGTCAGACGCACTAAATACTGAAAGTGTGAGCGTGGCTCGTGGCCCGGCGTGGGCTATTGCGCAATACTACTAGAAACCCGTTCTCCTTTTTCTCTTCTCTCTCTACCCCCCCCCCGCAAGTAAAGTGCATTTTATCAAAGTTTGGTTCATCCTGAGAAATAATGCTACGCATTTTATTATCGGCAACCAAATCTCCGACTGCGTCTGATCCCCGGCGGCTCCGGCTTAGCTGATCCGGACCCAAACGCAAACGTCATTCAGCACGATCCAGCGGGGTTGGACGGAGGTTTAACCGCTCCGTCTGTCCTGCCTCTGTTCCTTTAATGACCGAAACGTCTTTACAAAACCCCGGTAGCTACAGTAACTTTTAATGTTTTTCATCAAATATCATCGCTTTCGTTTACATTCTCAGCACTTTTTTTTTCTTTGTTTGGCCAAAATGGATACATTTGTAAGCTTAGTTTATTAACGCTCGCCGAGTTGATGGAAATATATATTCCGCCATTGATGATTTTGCACAAGTGAATTATTCGTAAAAAGAGCCCATTTCTGGTAGCCTCCGCCTCATCGCTTCCGTTTGATTTGCGAGCCCTCGCTCGCGCACGTTCTCACTGTTTGTTTCCATTATTTTGCAGGTGTTAAAGTGGATGGCTTAGCTGAAAGTAAGGAATTATGGGCTAAGAACGCAGCAGTGAGATTGCGCTCAGCCTGCATTTAGAGCCGTGAGAGTACTTAACTTTGCTCGGTCTTTGTGCTCATTTGTTCAGCATTGTATAGAAATGTTATGTTTGGTGGCTGAGAACGGCCAACGCATCCGTCATCGTTTTCCGGGATCCTGCCAAGTATATACTTAGTTGTGGCCGAGTAAGCTGACATGGCTTTTATCTGGATCACTAAAGATCCCTGGAAGTGATGGATCTGAACGTGTCGCAGATGTAACGCTATTTAGAGGTTAATGTTCTTATGGCAAAGGTTAAGTGCTGGAGGAAGAGAAGACGCTTTTTCTCCCGTTTGCTGGTGTTTTGGTGAATATATACATAACGTTGATGGAGTTGTCACGTGTAACGTCTCCCGAGTACCGGGCTTCCAAGTGTTTGCTTGCGTTGGGGTATATTCTCTTACATGGTCTCCATGCCATGGGCTCACCGCTACATGGTATCTGTTTCCAAATAACACGCGTGGCTATTCCTGTCATATCGCATAGCCGGGATTGTGAAATGACAATACCCCAGGAAATCCAGCTTTTATTATTCTCTCCGATTTACTAAAAAACCCGGTCTCTTTTCCCGGACCGTAACTTTCCGGCAGTTTCTTCGCTTGGTAAATTGTTGGGAATCACAGCGGCTGTTGCTTTCTTGCCCCTTGTTTGAAGGAAACAGACCCCAGTAAGTGATGCGGGGTAATAAAGCGTCCGTGAGATGCGTGCATACACCGGCAGTAACCGGCGGGATCGGTGTAAAGCGTGTCAGTTATCGGTAAGTTGTGTTTCTCATGGTTTTTGCTTGTTTTTGTCGCCTTCTCGGTCTCAGCTTGACCTGCAGTCATCGTCTCCCCATCGCGATGATGTTAAAAGCCCGCGTCCCCGCGGTCCGATCTCACATCCACTCTCTCAACACTACGCTAAAGTAAAATGAATGCGTCTGTGGCCTGGACTTAATTGTCAGCCGAACCATGGCTGCTGTAACTTTCTGCCCACATTACACACAGCCGGCAACCGAGGCTAATGCGTTACACGTGTCAGACATGAGAGTAATGCGTTTGAGGCCAAATGACCGATTCCTCTTCTTACGGCGCTAGTTTCCCTTTCAGCGCCGCCGTACGGGCCGCGGAGTGCAGCATGAACATGGCCGTGCCTTCCTATATTCACAGCACGATGCATGGGTAAAGCACGTATGTACGCGTCGTTACACGCAGACGCGCGCCACGCAGCAAAGTTAACTTTTGACATCTCGTTTCTGGAGGTGGAGAGGATTCCGACGTGGAAAGAGCATTACGATTAGTTTTGAGACATTCGCCATTATAACGTAATTGTTTCACGGCGCCTCGTGCTTCTTCATTTACATCCCCGATACTCGGCTGATCTTTCATAAACAGGCTAGCACCCATCTGCTTTGTCAGACACTCCTGGCGCCTATTCATTGCAAAAATAATACATGTCCTAATGACTTCCACAGATTCTGAAATCTCCCTTTTGCAATTGGTCTTGGCAGATTATTTGCAGGTACTTGAGCGGCATCTGTTTGCAATTTTGTAAATGCACAAGACTTTAATGTTGAGCGCTGCGAGAGGGCTATTTTAATCCTTCACTAACGCTGCCTGCCGTCAGACACCACATTTATCTCCCCAAGGTGACGACGGAGCCGCGGGACATCGGCCGGGCATTAGGACGGCGGCTGCCTTGGTCTTGGGCTTTTTCTTCCTGCCCCTCGGACGGGCCGGCCGTGGCACACGAGATCAGTAAAAAAAAACCCCAAATCTGGAGTACCGGAGATTAGCGCTCTCGTTTCTTCTTCTCTGACCATGTGGCTGGCAGCTGACTGCTAAGCTGTTTTTATTTACGCGGCAAAACTAAGCTGTGGCGTACGATTAAGTAAAGTGGTTTTAACCCAAACAACTCTTCCACCTCGTGCCTTATCCACAAAATAAAGCATCCGTCCAGCACCAGCCGGCCTTTAAATGTAAGTCGCCGGTTACTCCGTTACAACTGCTTGTTGAGCGGATGATAGGGGGGCTTATTCCCAGAGGTTAGCTAATTATCGCTATGACATTCTGTTCATTCAGTGTTTCAAAGCATGGCATGGCAGGTACCACGAGACCCCCCATGAAGATGAAAGCACAGCCTCCGTAGGAAGTCACTGAGGTTTAGCGGCGGCGTCTGTTACGTTGTTACATATATGTGTGTGTTTGCGTGCTTTAGAATAGCCGTAACCTATGTTACAAATCCATATTTCATTTGTTTTGGGTGTGTTTGGCCGTATAGGCGCCATTGTCGTAGAATGAAGAAATGGTTGCGTTGTCGCGCTGTCTGCGCCGGGCTTCCGCTTTCAGACATATTTAGATTTTTGCTCTTCGGCATCTATTAGCAGGCGGCGGCCAAAACTCATTTTATCCAAATTTGCCCTTCGCTGCGATTGACCCGGCACATTGTGCGAGAGCGGAGATACCCGAAGCCGCTGTTTGTAAGATTTGTCTGCCGAGCGATCTGATGGATGACACCTAATGTCACAATTTCTGACCTTCTGAGACATCTCCCAGCCTCCACCGGAGATTGACTTTATTATGTTTTGTGATATTCCTGCCATTTGAATCTGAATCTCGTCTCCCTTACACATCTGCATTAACCGGGAAACTTCTTCTTCTTATTATTTTTTTATTTTTGCTCATTTTTTTTATTGATGATTGAAAATGATTTCCAGTCATTTAGAAAGTGGTTGTTAATACATTGGGAGCAGAATTGCGTGATTTATTTCTCTGTAACCTGATTAGGTTTCTTTCCCTATATAAATGCGTCCGCGGCCGTGTCTTAACGTTGATGAATTTGCTCGGCGGCGTGCGCGTCGTGATCCTTCTTTCTTGGTCCCTGCTTCGTTCGGACGCGTTTGTTACAGATTGACTCGCTGTGGTAAAGGGCCACCCATCACGGCATCCGCTCAGCCGTCCAAACGGGCGAGTGAACGCTTTCTTAAATGATGCTAATCAGCCCGGAGAGGCTTGCCCTCTGTCCCAATCACTATTCAGTAATTCACATGTGCTGATAACCTGAAATTGAATATGTCAGCGTGCAGACGTGTAAAGGGCCGGTGGGCGGCCGCCGCATCAGCCTGCCGGGGGGGGGGGTTATAAGAGAGAAATGCTTCTGTTTGTTTGATTATAAAATACACACCACATAACGCATCTCGGATCGTACCGGAAAAGCCTTTCACGTGGTAACCAAAACCACAATAACCTGCGAGCTAAAAATCACCATTTTCCACAGCTCTTCTTTTTGGCTTTAAAACGCCGGCTTAAGTTATTTTTGTTTCTCTTAAAGTTAGGCCGGGGTGACTCTTTATCAGATATCGGCGATCTGGCCGTCTGGCGCGTTTCACCCGTGCACCGGGGCATCTGGTTAATCGTTCGTTTCAAACGAGCGTCAGTCCCTTCTTAACATCATCCTTGGAAGTGCTAGACGGGGCTTAAGATAGATGTAATCGCGGACGGCAAATCCTCGCGGCTGCTAAAATACACATTAACGTACAATTTTAATAAACAGTATATATATATAGCCATACACGCCCATATAACTAGGTGTGTGTATAAATATTTCTATATATATATTTATATTTAGGTATATTTATATATTTCAATTTGTGTATATTTATGTATATTTATATATATATTCCCATTTGTGTATATTTATATTTATGTATATTTATATATATATATTCCTATTTGTGTGTATATATTTCTTTATGTGGATAGAATGTTGCAAAAATCACCGTCTGTATGACCAACAATTCTAAATGTCTCTAAATAAACAGTCATCTAAACATAGTCACGTATGTGGATAAAAATATACACGCATGCGATTTAGAGCGGCTCGCGGTGTTTATAAAATACATATGTGTGTACGCAGCCGCTCATCTTTCAGCTGAATTGGAAAAGGAGAAGAAAAAAAAAAGATTTCTGGTTAAATAATCAACTTTTGTCTGACAACGGAATCAGTTTTCGAGGTGCAAATATGCAGAAAGCTATTTGGAAATGCATCGTGGTAGTTGTCAGGTTTTATTATGCAGGAAGGTGTCATGTTTGTTACGAAGCTGAGTGCAGATGGCAGAGTGGAAGAAATGGATCACTAATTTTAACAATGATTAATGAACAGAGATAGAAAATGAATTACATCGGACTATCGGAGGCAAGAAATATTTTTGTGAAAATTCCGACTCGCCTGCCGCGCCGCTCCGTGTAAATTATTTCCCGGGATTCTATATGTTGTCAACAGCTCGCTGCCTTTGCCATTATTTCACTTTCTCCGGCTCTCAAGTATTTTTTAGGTTATTAAAGGAACATAATTTCAAAACGCAGAGATATCCTGAACGCGGAGCACGAAATCCAAGCGACCGTGTGTAGGAAGCGATCTACGCTAACATACGTGTCCCGAGAATTCCCGCTATTCCCCGTTTCCAGCCGGGAGGTATTGTCGCATTAAACATCAGGATCGCCAGAGATCCCAAAGATCCTTTACCTTCTCCACGCTCGCTATTCCAGAAGCCGGAGCATGTTATTTCTAAAGGGGGTCTCTCGGCACGCTTAGAAAGCCGAATGTGGGTGCAGAGCGCCATCAGGACCCGTGTCAGAAATCAGAGCTGTATTTAGACGGGATCGCTGTAAATATCGCCAAACGCGGCTCTGGCCGGCCATATGGCGGTGACGGCATTGCTTCGCGCAATTACTTGTTCGCATGATGTGCATCAGGAGCAGATTCTGCTGCAAAAAGATTCCACACGGGGTGCAAACGCTGTTCGTTTCCGTTTAAGGGCAATTATCTCTGAAATATAAACCCTCAAGGTCAGTCTTCAAGGACAACCAGAAGACAAGATGCTCATTCAGTATTTCACACTTAATATACAAACGAGCCGCGCGGAGGAGCATTCCCAATGCTTCTTGTTTATCATTATTACACGCCGGTTACTTGCGCCCGTACGTTAAAGCGCATTCCCGCATTAGTTACGTTTCATTATACCCACGGTCATCAGCCGGCACGCATCACGCTTCTCTACTGCCTCTGTCTGCGCTATACTACCACAAGCCGCCGGCTCGCAGCGATTCCGCATCTGGCCGCGTAACCACACACGGTAGTTGAGGGTTTCACGTCATCTGGAGGCGGTTAGCGAAGGCTGGGGGGTCCTGTCCCGTTATAGTAAGAGATCACCTTCGTTGAAACGGCCTCTACGGTAACGTCGGGTGAAAAGTAACTTTTCCTCTGCTGCTTTCCTCCGCTTCGTTTGAGCGGCTTTAATCCAGATCAATGCGTTCCCATTAAAATGAGATATTGACTTTATTCAAAGATCTATTGCATTAATGTGTAAAAAATCATTGATTGTAGGAAAAATCATGCGTTTTCTTTCTTCCCCGGGATCAGCGCGATTCCATTCTTCACGATCACACTTTGACCTTCCGTTTATCTGGATGGAAATGAACTTAGTTGAGAATTCTCTGTCTCTTTATCTTCAGTTAAGAAAAAATAACATTTTGAATATTAAGCTATAAAATAACAAGGAGAGTATGGAAAAAAGAGCGAGCGACCGAAGAAACGGCCGTGAGCCGGAATTCCCGGAGGGATTAGATACTCTGTATCCGCGTTTATTGCGGAGCCTTCTATCACCTTGCATGCATCACGTTCAGTAACTGGTGCAGGACTCAGGAAAGCCGTACTTCTCCATTAATGAGTTAATTTAATGAAAATGTCTTTAATCTCTCTAGCAGTTCTGTCAGCGTAACCAAAAAGGTTTGACTGTTTTTTAGCGGTTAAAGCCGGTGTTGGACGTGAGATGAGAATGCAGGCGGTGGGGGGGGGGTATAAGACTAATGCGTGATGATTCTTTTCCCCCGTAAGAAAGTGGAATCCAGCGCAGGTTTTGTGGCGCCCGCCGTTTATAATGACTATTGGAATTGCAGCGAGACATTTCGCATTCGCTGCGTAATCTGTATTCACGACACCTTTTATCTGATTCGTCTCCGGCAGTCACTGCTCGTTCGTTGGCGTGGATGTCTGGGATGCGTCTTGAGCCAGAACGCTATATATTTTTTTCCTTTAACGTCCACAGAGCGATGATATAACACCCCGTGATATACTACCCCGAGATATACCGCCCCGTGATATACTACCCCGAGATATACCGCCCCGTGATATACTACCCCGAGATATACCGCCCCGTGATATACTACCCCGAGATATACCGCCCCGTGATATACCGCCCCGTGATATGACGCCCCAAGATATACCGCCCCGTGATATACTACCCCGAGATATACCGCCCCGTGATATACCGCCCCGTGATGTAACGCCCCGTGATATACCGCCCCGAGATATACCGCCCCGTGATATACCGCCCCGTGATATACCGCCCCGTGATATACCGCCCCGTGATATGACGCCCCGAGATATACCGCCCCGTGATATACTACCCCGAGATATACCGCCCCGTGATATACCGCCCCGTGATATACCGCCCCGTGATATGACGCCCCGAGATATACCGCCCCGTGATATACTACCCCGAGATATACCGCCCCGTGATATACCGCCCCATGATATACCGCCCCCTGATATGACGCCCCGTGATATGACGCCCTGAGATATGACGCCCCGAGATATACCGCCCTGTGATGTGACGCCCCGTGATGTGACGCCCCGTGATGTGACGCCCCGTGATATGACGCCCCGAGATATACTGCCCCGCGATATAACGCTCCGCGATAACGGCGTCTCCCGAACTTAGTTTGGTTTTGGCTTCTATTTGTGTCGGAGTCTTTATGGGGGTCATTTTGTCAATTCATTTTTATTTTATTAGTAGTAAAATATAAATGTGGATTTTGACATCATGAAGGGGCCGTTGGGACAGCACTTTCTCCGGAGCTGTTGAATGCGTGGAGGTGTATGGATTCCCGGCAGTCCCGCTTGCACTGGGGCTGTTTGGTTGGATAGGCGGCCTTAGGAAGCCGAGTGATTATTTTACTGCTTTGGGGTTTTTTTTCCCCAGGAATTCCAAGTTTGTTTAATTTTCGGAGTCTTTATGGGGGTCATTTTGTCAATTCATTTTTATTTTATTAGTAGTAAAATATAAATGTGGATTTTGACATCATGAAGGGGCCGTTGGGACAGCACTTTCTCCGGAGCTGTTGAATGCGTGGAGGTGTATGGATTCCCGGCAGTCCCGCTTGCACTGGGGCTGTTTGGTTGGATAGGCGGCCTTAGGAAGCCGAGTGATTATTTTACTGCTTTGGGGTTTTTTTTCCCCAGGAATTCCAAGTTTGTTTAATTTTCAGAAGAGGCCCTTTTTTTCCTATATTATTCAATATTCACGTGTTAACCCTTCAGGGGCGTTGGGAAAATGCATGCTTCGCAACCTCAACGCAATTGTTTGGAATCTTAAGGAATATAAATCCGCGACATCGCGAAGAAGTCCTGTTGGTTACGTTAAATGTAGAAATTCACCCCGTTCCTGCGAAACGCGCACCGCTGCGATGGAGGGAGAGGCTTCGGGTGACAACAAATCTCTGTCCTGAAGTGCGGCTTTTATCTCATTGTTTGCCTCCAAAATCTGCTCCGTTCCTCTGGACAGCGTGACAGTTATTGAGAATGAACTTTAATCATTTCACACTATCTGATCAACCTTTCTGCTGTAATCACTGAAAAAATGTCTTTGGGAACATAGAGTTTGGTGTTTTTTGTTGATCTTTGGGGCAAAACCTTCCTTTGATTCACTTCTTGCTGGATACAAATCAGTATGCGTGGGATTGTTTGATTAGCTACTAGCCCGAGACACACGGAATGTCTTTTCTCCCGGGTATAATCATGGACTCATTTCACGAACGCAGCGGGTTTTGGGCTTCGTTAGTCACACGGGCTCACAGTCAATAAAATATATAAAAAGTTACAATAAGCAGTTTATTTTGGGGGCTCTAGCCTTGGAGATAGGCGGCACGTTCTGAGAAATGGGGTCAAAACAGGTAAGGGCAAAGTGAGAGGGGCCACTGCCAAGTCTTCCCTTTTCCCAATGAGGGTCCTAAAGAATTCCAGCCCCCCGTCCCATGCACAGGCTCTGGGGGCCCGTGGGTTCACGTGGCCGTGTCACTAAATGTTCATCAAATCCAGTCAATCAATAACTATCACCATAAAGTTCAAAACAACCGCCGGTATAACTAGGTACAAAATTAGGTTTTATGGAGTTTTTATTTTGGGGGGAGGTGTGGGGATTGGCCCTGGGTTATAATTATGGAGTTTTTATTTTGGGGAGCGGGGGGTGGCCCTGGGTTATAATTATATTTTATACAAACAAATATCTGTAAAGTAATATTTTCCTTAAATAGTAGCCTTTCAGTGTTTGGGGCATCCTCTGCTTTTTCCACTATAAAGGAGTGAAGGATTAGAGGGCCCGCCTGCCTCTCCCGGGGGAGCGTATTCTCCACGCACGCTCCTCGGTGGGAGCGGGAAGCCGTTCCGCATCACACGAGTTTGCCTCCCCGTCTAATCGTATCCCCGCGGCACCCGGGGGGAGCGCATGGCACTCCGGTAAACGACCCCCATACGGAGAGCCGCCTTAGATGCGAGCTGCCTGTCATCCTCCCGTCAGGTAATAACTGATTGTTGACCTTCGTGGGCGCATTACTTTCCTAATCAGATCCTGAAATCTGTATAACAACACTTCATTTATTTGATAGACAAAAGAACAATTGCACTTGAAGTAATGTGATTTCTAAATAGACAGCGCCTGTCAAAAAATAAATGCGTTAGAAGTAAAATGTAGCTCAAGGAGACAATTAGCAAACAGAGGTGACACTCTTAACAGGTGCACCCATTATTCCCAAAGCTTGTGGCAATATATTCACATGTTTAGGCTGATGGCGGACCATGTGACAGTTTGGTGAATTATCTATCCTCAGCATCTGACTGATGGAGCTCCGACTGCGGCTTCAGATCGTTTCCAAATGCATCTCGCAAATTATATGGTAGCTGTTAAAATGCAGATTTTTTTTCTTTTTCGGGAAGAACAATGCTTCGCCCGCGCCGTCTACAGATTCCATAAAGTGCTGCAGACCGTTTGAATGCGCTGTTAAGTAGGGCTGTTAAGGCGGTGACAGTTCACGGCGCTCTCCGCCGTCCCGTTCCTCGTCTGTGTTGTGGTGTCGGTTGACGACGGGGTCTTTACGTTGTTATTATGGTCTTTGGTCTTTTTGTATCTGTTAACTATTCAGCGAAACGTATCGCTGGAGAGGAACATTGAGGTCTCGTTGGCTTTCTTACATGTTTTAGGAGTCGTGGAGTGATAAGGTACATCAGTTGAAAAAAATTCCTGGCCCCCGCTAAGCTCTGAATTTAAATGCCAGGCTCCGTAGAAAAATTCTGGACATTCGCTATCTGCCCCAACACATTGAGATTTAACCCTGAAAACCCCTGTCAGGTTTACCTGAACCTTGAGGACCTCCATGAACTTAAGGCTGAACGTGGGTGCAGTGGCCGGAAATCTCCCAAAGAACTCGCCTTAGCACCGCATCTATATACTTAAGACTATAGTGCGGGTGAGAATCTGGGGTTATCAATTCATCGCTATAATAAGATAGACTTGGGTAACTCACTAAGTGAGCAACGCACTATATTTCCGCATTGTGTTCAACAAGCTCATAAACGGCCCCTCATTTTTAAACAAAGTCCATGTCCGGTCTATTTAAGTTTTGCGATGAGCAGAAACAAAAGTCAGGGTCAGACTTTAGGTGAGGCTGGAATAAATTTGAGACAATTATATGCCGGTTTTTCTAGAGCCGCAGCTGAGAAGGCAGTCACGATGACGTATCTTCATACTCTCACTCAGGGTCGCTCAAGTAAACAGTTTATACCCCAAATGTTGTTTAAAAAGAGATTTTTGATATGTAAGAATTATCATCGCCCCCCCCCCCCCGTGTCCGCTGTACCGCCGGCTTTATTGTGTAATATTGCACAGTTTGGGAAATTGTGAATATCTCCCTTAATCCTGCTTTACAATGCGGCTGATATACATAGCTTTACCTACAGGTTATACGTGCTGTGGGTACAGTGCTGGGTACAGTGCTGGGTACAGTGAGATAAACGGCTCAGTCTGGTTACATAATAACTGTTGCATATTCTTGTTATGAATTTGTTGCTTTATGAGTAACCCGTGACAAATTGTGACGCATTTTACATATTTATTAAGTAACATTAATGCATCCTCTTAGCTCGAGTTACATCGTACAGTCCCTACACCTAATGTGAAAACCTAATCAAAGAATGAAAAAGAATACAACATTCTATTCTTTTATCCTCCGAATACTGTTTATCTATAGAGCGAACTCTTTAAAACTACTTTTTCTTATTCAATTTAAGCCACAGCAGCTGACAGCCAACCCAACCCAACTCCCATGTTGTCTGCATGTTGCGTGTAAATCCATACTGCCGCGTGTGTTTCTTCCGTCATGGAACCATCGCAGGTCCAAAGCAAAGCGGCCCCATTGTCTGCGGCTTCTAGGTGAAGCGTGTTCACGGTTAATCCAATCGGCGGCGTCTTTAAGCGGATCTATAGCGTTGCTGCCGTTGCCATAATTGCCTCGGTACGCATGCACAGCATGAATATAGGGTGCACTGTAAAATGCAAAATAATTACAGCTGATTTGAATCTTGCGAAATGTGATTGAAATTAAGATGAGTAAATGAAGTCAGCCGCAAATCTCATCATTTACATGTGGGAAGAGAGCGAATATAAACGTACCTGATCATTTAAGGACCTGTTTATCAGACGCGCCGTATTAACGCACCCTCTCCCATTATTTTGGGCAGCATGGAGCTCTGTAGCTATCGCGTATAGTGATGTTTTCTTCGTGAATACTAAAAAAAAAGGGGTTAATGGCCATCCTGGGATTGTTTTTTTGATATACGTTCATTTGAAACCCACTTTTATGCTCCATGCGCGCGTTCATTTCGGGAGCCGTATCCCGTTCTGGCGCTCCATAAATTAACACGCTGATGGAATCCAGAAAGCTTTCATGTCTGGTGATTCGGGGGCCCGGAAACGCCTAAAACTCCCCCATTTTTCATATGATGCCCAACATAGCCAAGAGTAACGTTATGTGACATCATTTTTTTAATGACTATATTCATGGAGAGTAAGAGACAATTAATCACAAGGTGGACCAAACTTTGCAGAAATTTCACTATAATCTGGCTATACTTGGGATAAAAGTACATTTCTTGGATTGCTTTTGGGAAAAAGAAGAAAAGTCCAGAATACAAAATACATGTGAGATTTTTCCCAAACTGTCCGGAAAAATGTTATTTAATGCCTCCAGCTTCAGCAAGGTGCAGGGCAGCCGTGCTGTGTAAAGAAACAGGTAGCGCCACGCAGCGCCCTATGGACTAAAATCAGAATAACCGAAGTGTGTGAGCAAGAGAGCGAGGCAGTGATCCCAAAATATTACATGGACCAATCAGATCTAAATGTTTTCCATAAATTCCAGGCTAATACAACAAGAAAAGCCGGGTTCTTAGACGGAGCCCCGGAGGTCACCGGGCCACCAGGAGCTGAGATCTGTACCGGGCAGCGATAGAAAGACGTAGAAAAGACCCTCCCTGTAAAGCCCGCTCTCCCCCCGGCTTCATGCCGTGTCCGCCATCACTCATCCCGGCATTGCTGTCATATACTGTAATAACACGGTGACAGCTTCGCTTGTCAAACCTCGACCGCCTGTTCTGATACAGATTGGGACACATGGTGGCCATTCTGGTTATTTGGTCCAGCTGACCCCCACGTAGACCTGCTCCATACCCGGTGGTCAGCGAGTCCGGTCCGGCCGTATAGCGGCTCTCTATCTGCCGGTTAATAACGCCAGCTTGTCTCTCGCTCGTCTCTTTAATCCGTTCTTTTTTGTTCTGAACGTGCAGTCGTGAAACATGCCAGGTGCTTCTAATAGTGACTCTGATTAGTCAATTATTGTTCCCGTTGTTTTTAGCTGTCTCGCTGCTGGAGGGAACGCTCTGCGTGGCATAGAAATGTGAAGCAGGCCACTTGCACAGCACTCCGTAGGTTTGGAAACAGCACCTGGGTCGCCGCCGATTAACTCTTCGGCTCCCACGCGGGGCTGCAAAGCGAGGCAGAGGGGTATGTGACGGAGCAGATTGTCAGAAAAGCGTTAATACAGCAACAGACTTTGACTGACTAATTATATTTTCCTGGCGTCGTGTGAGGGGTTTAGGAAATTCCACACTTTCCGAGCTCTCGTCTAGAGCGTTGCTCTTGTTTTTTGAAGCCATATCTGACGCTCTTAACTAATAATTTCCCAAAGCGTCGCTCTTCGTGTAACAAAAGGAAATACTCGGGGCCTGTTCTCCTAAACGCGCCCGGAGTTCTGCCCGATTTACTTTGGGATCCGTTTTGTTTCGGGAGCGCAGAGGGATGCGTAGGCCAAATTTTTGGTTACCAAAATGGTTAATTCATCAGTTTAGCCAAATCTAATTACCCTTCATTTTAAAGCATTTTAAGGAATCTGTTCATTCCCTTTATAACTGTATGGATTATTAGGCATAGAAACATGTTATATTATACATGATGGAAGCCACTCTTTTCTTAACATATCTTTCTAATTAAGTCATAATATCGAAGACGGACGGTACGAAAGAGCAAAGAAACCTCTAAAAACGGGAAACTCGGATGTTTTATCACATTGTTTTTCCTGCAAACGAGCAGATATTTCCAGTCGGCCAAATATTTCCTCTTCTTTTTGCAAATAAAAAAAACGAAAAAAAACTAAATTCTTTCTGGCACTCGGCGAAACGGGTTGAATTTTGTCATTTGCACAATGTATTCATTGAATAAAGTTTTGTTTAAGAGACGCGCGGACAGGTAATGATAAAAATCTGAATAATGAATGATTGGTGAATTCTGAGACAGATGTATTGTGAATGCTTTATGAATCCTTCTTTGTGCCTTTTTGTAAGTAGCATTTTGTTGCCGCCGTGGGAATTCTGCCAATATTATCTAAAGCTTCTTCATCTGTGGGCAAAAATACAAATGGATTATGGATACTGATGTTTCATTTTGCTCCGAGACTCCATAACCCTCGTCCACAATGGATATATTTATAGCGCTCTATTCTAAACACTATTGTATCATTTCATTTCCGGTTAGTGCTAATATCATCGCAAAACTAATGCTAATAACACGTATATCTGCAACTAATGGAATCCGTTACCTGCGTTACACTGTAAGCTTACATAGATCCTGCGTGCTTAATTACCGGGTACATATGATGCTTGACAAATCGAGCGTTGGTTCGCTGTGACCTCACGCCAGCTCACAACCTTTCATGTGAGGTCATTCATAGCATAAAGTTATTTTCCTGATACCGAGGCTTATTACGGCCCCTGGAACGTTGACGATTAGTAAAAGAACCCAAAAGATGGTTAATGCATCATTGTACCTTCTACTTTAAGGCTATGGACGTGCTTTTTAAAGATGGCCGCCTGTCACGGGGCACGTTCATGTCGCCTTCTTGCTGGCTGCAGCAGATGTTTGGGGTGGGCACGATTACAAACAGCATCCAGCGATTAAAAGTATGTGGCAGAACGGCATATTCCCGTGATGTGCTTTATCCATTAACCTCTGCAGTGCTGGAGTGGCAGGGAATACATGGCATTTGGTAAATATCAATACAGAGCCTGCACAATTGACCAGTCTCCATCACACAAGCTGTAGGGGCCTATTCTAAACAATAGCATTGATTAAAGAACTTGGCCCACAAAGCAGTTTCCAAAAGATCTATTATTCCCAACGATAGAAATGTTTCCTTCTGTGAGCACATTTTACATGGAAGAATTGATGCAGAAGTAATAAACAACGAAAATGATCGAAAGGTCCATGCAAGATTTGGCAGCTTGTACAGAAAAGCCACGGGGTTTCAGCTAGTTTTTTAACCCACTCGGCGCCGTGGGGTCGGGTGACCCATTGCCAAACTCTTAATAGTCCGTGGGTTTATAACGCAATGTTCTCCTCTCGCATTGTAACTTAACAGCCCGGCAGTGAGAGGAACGGACGCTACTTTAATAAAACATCCGTCGCTAATATCAGAAACTTCAAAACTATCTCAACTCGGTTCATTCGTCAAGAGACTCTGAAATCATTAAGAGGAATTCTAAAACCTTCCTTCCTCGCTCAGGTTATTGTTAATCAGTAACAAATTGCCATTAAACAATGTTATATAAACTATATATATAATTATAAATATATATTATATATTATATATATATATCACTCTGTAGAAACACAGTACACCAAAATGAAAATATTAATTGTAAGTTGTGATTGAATCAATGACAAATTAACTAAAGCAAACCTGCGAAGACAAATCCCGACAATAAAAAAGCTGCTATATAAAAGGGTTACAGTGGATCTCATGGATTATTAGTGAATAATCTCGTTTGTGTTTTTCTCCTTTCATAAGATAAAATGTATATCGTTGTGTGGGAACATGCCTCGTGGGGGGGGGGCTGCACATGTATACGTGTCTGCCATTGCTTTAGTTATTAGCCCCGCGGATCGGCAAGAGTTAACAGTCAGTGCCGAGCTCGTAACAATGCGATTCTGCCTTATTATGCGGAAAAGTTTTTTTTTCTTAACTGTCACTGAAGCAGTACTAATTATTACCCCAGTGTAAATGAGGTCATTTCCTATTAAGAGAACAAAATGCTTGGGCTCGCCTTGCCAATTCATACCATCTATTTTTCACACATCCTCAGCCTCTCTGAATTTCCCTTTTAATTTCGATAAAATCCATTCATTTATATTAGAAAAGTATAAACCAGCGGAGTAATAGTTGTCCATTATATTCCAGATGAGCTTTTGTAGTGTGTGGGCTGTTTGAATACCATGTGTTAGCTATGGAACAATTAGCCAGCTGAGTGCATCTTTAAAACAATCAGATACTTTTATTTTACTGGAGAAAAAAAAGAAAAAAAAAAAGAAATACCATTCCTGGCAAGTGTAATATTAAACGGCACATCGGAAGGAACGGCAGCCTCGTCGCAAGTTATACTTAGAGGCTTCTGACGAGCGAGGACGGGCGGATGCAGCGCTTTTGCCCCTTTTTCCTTTTTTTTTTCCTTTTTTTTTTTTTGATTTTTTTTTTTTGCAATAAAAAAAAATAATAATAAAAGCAGAAGAAAAGATTTAAGGAATATTGTAACAAACAAAGGGTAATTGTTTGAGCCCAGATGTTGCTTTTGCACAACAAGCAGGTTACAATGTTCCCACAGTGCTGATGAGTCCAATCAGTGAAATGATTAAAAATTGATTTTGTCCCTGTAATTACAGTATGTAAACTACTTAGCTTGGATTGCAAAGGAAGTGATTTTCTAATTACGTATATACTCTGGTGTCTAATGATTGGTTTTTTGAAGTAATGAAGAGAGCCCTAACGACTCCTCGGTGCTCTGTTGTTTAAGAAAGACCATCTTTAGAGTAAGCAGGCAACAGACAAAGAGTTTCAATTGAAATTTCAACACCGTTACTGCGCTCCCCAGGATTAGTTTATTAAAGGAGCCGCGCCGCGCACCAAGGCGACCCCCCCTTACCTGACAGGTGTGGACGGAAGGACGCGATCCGAGCGGCAACCGCATGTCCCGTACGCAAAGCCGGATATGACGAGGTTTAATGCTGCAATTAGCATTGACAAAAAAATTAGAACATTTTGCTCTAGTCGTGGATACGTAACCATAGTACTAAGTAATTCAGTGGAACTGATGAGAGCTGCCCGTTTGAAGACTTGTGGGGTGGGGGGGCACATGCTTTTTTCTGCCGGAATATTTCGCTCGCGTACTTTACTTGCTCCGACAAATTCCTGGAAAGTGTTATTTTTTATAAAAAAAGTATAGGAAACGTTGCGAAGAGGTGGCACCAAACTTCTCTGGGGAGATTAATGACCGTGGTCTTCAGACATGGTGCTTATAAGACTATCTACCCGGAGGCCACGTTGAAGTGGAAGTGATCTGAGACCCATAACCAGAGCAGCGTGCCGCCATAATTAGGGGCTTGAGGTATTTAACATGGTGCTTTAGGAAACCACAAATTAGCATGACCGGCCATGAACGGCACGTTTGGGTATTTCCAAGCAAGTTACCGGCTGAGAAATAACACGCAGACAGCTGCTGTCACCCAGAGAAGCCATCATTCTGCGGTGCCCTCCGCCAAACCCTTTACCGGGGAGAACGGGCTGCGGCGGGCGGCTTTGAAGAAGAATGTTGTTGTCGTGTTTTGCGCGAGGTCGCTATTAGCGTGTCAGCCGCTCCACACACACAACCCGCAGGCCTTTGTTGAAAATTGGAGCTGCGTTTAATTTTAAATGGGTCCAATCGTGAAATCCAGTGAATTCCTCACATCGTTGTCCACGTGTATGAGGATTAATAACCTCCTCATTGCTGTGAAATTACAGGCTTCATCATAATTTAGAGAACAGTGTACATAATTTGCAGAAGGCTGGGGTCTATTTAGGTCTATTTAGTTTTGCATAATCAGGCAGCGGAGGAGACTTCGCAGTCTTTGTCGCCTGTGATTGCTCGGGACTTTGCTCCTGGTTTTTGGGTTCGAAAAGCCTCTAAATGAATCTCCAGACATGGCGTCGCTGCTACGTGTGATTAGAATGGCTTCTGCAACCCGTGGTCGCAACCTGCGCCTCCCGTGAGCTCTCGCCTCGGATCTGGGTGTTTTGGGCACTTTAAGGCCACGGATCTGTCTCTTTTATACTCGGCATGTTGATGAGCGCAGTAGTAACATATCACTGCATTTCATAACGTTTTCTAATATAATAATGTTATTCTCTCTTTTTTTGCAGTGTTTGTGCAGCTGGTTCTGTATATATTTCCACTGAATGACTTCTTTAGAGCCTCGAAGCCAAAAGGACTTCTGAATCTCCAGGTAAGACCGTTATTAGTATGGAGAGACCCTGGGCAATGGATTTTTCATTCTGGGTTACTCGTAAGCTCTGTGCAGTGATTGCAGTTGGCAGCTGATGTCCGTGTCCAGCAGAACCTTTTGGGTATAATAGGTTAATCAGTTGTCAGGCTGACGGGTTCAGTTCCTAACGCTTAGAATTTTTTTATGACAGTGGTGTTTGCACGTGGCAGGGCGTGTTGGCTCCAAAACACTAATAACCTGCTAATCATTTGGCAGCAGTCGAGTGTTGGGTGACTATATGATATTTGGAGCCTGCCCTCGCCCATCAGCGGCCTGCCCTCGCCCACCAGCGGCCTGCCCTCGCCCATCAGCGGCCTGCCCTCGCCCATCAGCGGCCTGCCCTCGCCCACCAGCGGCCTGCCCTCGCCCATCAGCGGCCTGCCCTTGCCCATCAATGGATGCCCTTTAGTTAGGCTGCTGAATAGAACCAACCCATTTCAGAGATGGCATGGACGGTGTTTCCATGACTGTCATCCATATCTGTCTCATCTGTCTTCATTTACGAGCAGACAAGACCCACTAGCCTGTTTACCCCGTCTCTGGATAATCCAAAACGATACCCCACCTGACCTCAGAAACCTTAAATGCGTCCAGCGATTAGTCTTAGAATCCATCTGCAGACGCTTCATTCACTCGGTTCCTTTAGAGGATTATTCCTTGGGAAAGTTTTATTACCTTGTTTTTTATTTTTCTAGCGGCCGGTTTGGCCAGTACTTTGCACTAGTTATAATTATTATATCCCATGTGACTGCTATACGTGTTCCCCTCCCGTGTACCCTAACGTGTGAACGTAACACGGCACATTGCGTAATACACAGAGATTCCACGTAACACACAATAAAAGGCTTTTGTTATTTTTCTTCTAGAATGAATTTCCATAATTTCCGGACATTCGGTGATAGAGATGCAAATGACATCTGAGAGTTTTATCCCACAGATTTGATTTTTTTAATTGGGGTAAGTTTTGTATTTATTTTTTTATTTTGTTTCAATGTTACCATAAATATTTCCAATCTGGTTCTGAAAGGTTTTAAGAGCAAACCGCTTCATATTCCTGGCCCTGGTTTCCTTGCCGCTCTCCGAGAGGTCCCGTCTTTCCCCCCCGCGGCTTTTCTGCCCCATGTAGCATGAATTTGCCCCATTCAGTGTCTGCATCAGTAAAAGCTTTTCCCAGATCAATGCACGCAGAGCAGGCGAATATCTGATTAGCGGCACGGGAATTATTCCCGGGGAAGGTGGCAGGTACAGGTAGAAGTTAGAGACCTGGCCTTCCTGGATAGAAGTAACCGCTGCTACTAACTGATAGCATTATGCATCAAGAAATTAATTTTGCACGGTGTACAATTTAAATGCCTGATGACCACCTTGTTCAAAAAGTGCTTACCTCCCGAGTATGCGGATTTCCCAGCGTCTGGGCTACTTTTATTTTCACTTTTATGCAGCAGTCAGATTTGAAATTCGCTGTTTTATTCTTACCTTCTTAGTAAAAATCCTTTTATCACACAATGGGTAATTTATATCCATTACCAACCCTTTCAATCCTATTCAGCAAGCCTGTCAGTGCCGTTGGCACAGTAATGATTAATGTGATCTAATAATAGTCTGCCATTATATTACCTTAGTAAAACATGTACCAACATCCTATTCAGATCGACCAAATTCATAGCTTCCTATAACATTTTTGTTGAAAGACAGGATTAGTATTTTTCCGAGCCTTTTTCCCCCTTTAACAAGTGTAATGAAATTCCCTCTCCTTAGTCTTGTAATGTGTGTGTGGGGGGGTTACAGGTATACGAGGGGCCATGTATCAATACACATATCAGGACACGTTACCTGCGATCTGTCGGCGGCGGCGGCGCGTCTGCTGCCCTCTAGAACGCTAGCCTAGAACTCCAATCCTTGAAGGCTGTAGACCAGGTTTTCGAGATAACACCAGCTCGTTTGTCTGCGTTCTTCCCCGCTAATTAATAAGCGGCATGTTAATTAGAGACATTCTAAGATTCTACTAGAAGTACGGAGCAAAAGCAATGGGGTCCAGAATTCAATTCAGTAAAAAGTGAGATTCAACACCCACGTTGACCTTGATGCCCCGCTATGGAGGCTTCCCCTCTATTACCCCTCCTGATCAGGGTCCCCTTCTTTTAATAAATAATCATTTCTTTAAACATTTTACTGATAAATGTAATTAAGCCCCCGCTACCCACGGGCATAGCTTAAAGAGCCGAGCCTGAATACAGAAGGTTGTTTTTTTGTGTTTGCGCCTATTTAAGATGATTTAAAAATAACTATTGTCCCTTTCCGTATTTTTTTTTGGTGTGTGTTTTTGATTTCTCTTTCTGTGTTCCGTGTAAAAGGGTTTCTGAAATGATTAGTTACCTTTCCCAGAATCCATTTGTTATCTTAGATGCCATATTTCTGTCAGGATTGAGTTCTTATTGAGCCTTCTGCTATATATTAATTCCCTTTGTCTAGGCTCCTCTGTGCATATCAATCCATCTATTAAACGCAGATGTATTTTTATTTATGTTTAGACTACAAATAGAACTCGCATAGCCTGAGCATACGAGCAAATATTGACAATAACCCAGACGTGATCCACTTCAAGGTGACCGTTCTTGAAGGAGGAGGAGAAGAAAAGGAATGGGACCGTCTTTAAGTGTAGGGTATACGTTACCGGGGGGGTTCCATGGAGAAGCGATGGCAGAAAGCTGGCAGCCCACGTAAAGGGACCAGAGAACAGCAATATCCGCGCTAAATTCCCTGAAGATCTCCATCCAAAACCCTTGCCAAATAAAGGATGGGATTTATTGATGTCCGACGAGAATTTATCATCTCTTTGGGAGACTGCCATGCGACTCTGGGGGATACCCACTAAACAGAGATAGATGTTAGTGATCGTTAATGGACATTTAAATGAATGTCAGTCGGATTGCTAATGACTGTCACCCTTTTAGAATAACCTCCTCTGTGTCAGACTGACACGCTTGCCATTTTAGTGAAATATAAGTGCTTAAAGAGTCAAAAGACAGGAATATTCCAGTGTTCGGGATATGATACTGTATCATAGCGATATCTCCAGCTCGACGCGCTTTACAGCTGTTAAGTGAAGAGCAGGGCAATTATAGTAGGATTTTGCCCCATTCTCTCCGATTTACCCCGCACCATTGCTCTGTCTCCCTCCGAGTCTGAGCCGTCTACTGATGACATCACAGACCCAACAAAATGGCTTCCTTCATTTCCCCTACACTGGGTAATAAACCCTAATATACATCCATAAAAATGGAAAGCAAAGCCATTGTGTTTTTACGGCCGCGTTGCTGTTGTCTTAAACCACGCGCTGATTATAGCTTTCACAAAGCGGCGGCTCTCCTTCAAATGACATATATAGGTCATACTTTCTGATGGGAATGAGACAGAAATATAAATATTATCCGGCGCGGTTAGGGGATTAAAAAAGGCTTTTGTCAAGTGTTAGGAACATTGATAATGAAAAACCAATGTCTTCCACTTTGTTAACCCAAATTTAATTGAAGCCGTCATTAAATGATTTCCTCCGTAGGAAAAGTGTGGGCTTTTTGTTTTGCTAATTTCTGTTATGAAATCAGCTTAGGTAAGAATTTGGTTTTTCTTATAATTCGTACTTGAGGGTGAAAACATATTAGACGCTAGAAGTTGTTTTGATCTCTCAGGTAGTGTTAGAACGTGATTCCGAATTCAGCAATCAACATAATTAATTATCTGTTTTGCATTCACTCAAAAACGTCTTCGAAAATCAACAACAAATAAATGCCATCTCTTTGATTCGCCTGAATACACTAGAAGGCTCTGTTTGTTTGTCCCGCTACGGCACGGCTGTTCGGTTTGAAGTCAGGCCCTGTTGGAAGGCGCGTCGTCGTCTCTGAGCGAGAGGAATAGATGAGTCTCATCAAAGGTCCGAGCCAGCTGCCATCTTCATGGACGGATCGAGTAGACGTCTAGACGATGGGTATACCAGATGCTTTCATTAGCGCTTGTCTCATAACACCCACCGTAATGACCCATTGTACACAGTATTTCAATAGAGGAACCTTACCATTCTTCCTGTGGCCCATGGGCTTCAGAGTCTAAATACAGAACCCAAAATACATCAGCGTTCACACTCCACCTTATGCCTTATGATGTCATATGAGTGCCACTTTGTACTGAGTCTTAATGGTTGTCTTCTTGGGATTACCATTGGTTGGTTTGGTTACGTAACACTTTTGTGTCCCATTACCCACATACAGAATGCTTCCCGACCTTGGCATCGCTTTCATCCTTAACACAAACTTTCTCTTGTTCCACCAAAACGATGAATGAGTTCAAGTACTTCCAGCCTTCGCGGCACCTTAAAGAAATATCTTATTACCGTGAGCAGCGTGTGCGTGACGGCCGCGTGTGCTCCCATTCTTCCTCCGTGCAGCATGTGGGGGCATCGCTTGCGTGGAGCTGTTTCTGAAATGTATCCTCGCTGGGTAGAAAGTCATCATACTGGAGAGCAGCAGTCCTGCCCTTATATCCCCATCGAACTACCAGGACGGTTATGGTTCACAGAGCGGCCATTCTTTTTACCTTTGTTCATGTGGTACCAACTGGCTGAACTGGCACATACTGGGAACCATTACTTCCACATAAATGACTAACCTCCCTTTGTTAAGCTCTGTTGAGATAGATCTACGTGAAATATGTGAAGCCGCTCCAATTCCGTGCCGGTATCTATCACGATATTCTTCTTAGCGTTGTCTTGAGTTGCAGATAGTGCTTTTAGCAGGTCAGAAGTTGGCATATTTGGCAGGGATCGGTGCAGATGCCAAGAGAGCGGCCATGGAAACAATTTATCTTCCCGCAGGTATTTCAGACGCATGAATATTGTGAACAATGGAAGCAATCTGTATAAACGCAGAGCTACAAAGGTAGCAGAACGGGTGGAACGAAACGAACAATGTGCTGATCCTCGTGACGTATTCACTAAACAACAACTACAAAATCTATTGGTTTAAACCATCGCAGACAAAGAGTTACGGTGTTTGTACAGCTCCGCGGCATATGTTGGCTCTTCATAAATAATTAAACAACATTTCCGAGTCTCTGAACACTTTGTTCTGTTACCGCAAACCGGCTTCTCCTTAATACTGGTCTGTAATAAATTGGCTAAAATCCATTAAGAACATTGTATTTTATATTATTAATATTTTCACCATTTCACGCCCCCCCCCGCACATTGTAATAGTAGGTGATACTCCGCTCCTGGTAAGAGGCACGCGGACCGCACTAGTGAATATATATATATATTAAAGCTCGCACGCTTGGCACAAATTCAATCCGTCCAATTCCATTCAGTAATTTGGCTGCCCACGAGGATTCTGGGTAGATGCAAGCAAGTCTGCCGGGCACGGCTCTTAGCGCTTGTTAGCCGTTTCCCGTTGATTTGCCTGCATAATATATGGCGGAATATTATAAAATAAACGAGCAGGTGCGTTTCTGCACACTTCTCTCGTTATTTTTATGTGTATCAACAAGAGAAAAGGTATTAGGTTTGTGTTTACCATATCATCTATTTGCCTCAATTTTGTCTCGCTAAATATGAACAAAAGTTCACCAGGCGTGGGGATAATTGAGTTTCTGTAAGCAAGCGTTCAATATCAGTAAAGCAAGTTATTAACCAGCAGCCGCCTAATTCCATCGTCGCCCCGCCGGGAGATTCTGTTTAAACTATTCCTTAAGTAATGCTTACCTGCACGCAAATGACACGTCTGTCTCCTGGTTCATATATGTGTGTACGGTACGGACCCATAGAACGTATTGTTACTTTTACGCAGGTGATGGAATTGGGGGGTTCTTGTTGGTAAATGGGGTCACCTGCCCTTGCGTTTGCCGTCCGGTGGGGTATAATTACTCATTTATTCACACGGATTATTCTTCTTCATCGGATTTACATAGGACGTTGTCTGTTGTGTTAATTCTCTGACTAGCCTGCCCCGTCTTTGTTAAAGACGTAATGTTTGTGTATTATTGTGTGTTCGCGGGTCGTTATGGCTGCAGTGTGAAGCTCCGCAGATATCTGATATCTTATATCTTAGATATATGTATTTCCAGGAGATTTACTCCATACGATTCGTGGTTGAATCAGTCAGGCTTTTTGATTGTGATTGGCTGCTTTAGTTTTTCTGACTGCTGATTGGTGTCCTGCTTGTCAATGTATGCTTTGCCTTTGATGAGGTATACCTGTGCATCGCAGCAAGGTGTATGGAGCCCAAGCGGCTGTCAGGGGATGGAGATCTCTTTCCTCTCTCTCATGAAGTGCGTTAACCATTGTACAGCACTACAGAATATGATGGTGCTATATAAAGCAATAAATAATAATAAGAATAAACAGGTCAGGGTAGGCAGGAAAGGTGGATATCGATGAGCACAGATTAGGTCGGGAGATTCCTCTCTTTAAACGGCCAAAGTGCTTGTCTCTTGCGGGCATCGATTTTATCGGAGAAGGTGAGAGAAGCTGTGTGCGTCACTCGCCGTCCGGAAGCTTTCTTAACACTTGGAGTAGGGTGCGGGTTCACTCACTGCGCTGAGTGTGTATCCTTGGATCAGGAACGTGACCGCTGCTATAATCACGATTGTATGTATTCGAAACACAGACGGCAGGGCTTTAAATCGTGAACCCCGTCTGCTTTGCTTTGGTGGAACGCAGGATCCGATTCCTTTATCTCATTCTTCTCTGGCCAACTTTTCCGGAGAAGGAGCTGAAATCCCATGCTTTATGCTGAAATCAGCGCTTTTCATTACCGCAGAGCAGACAATGTGGATGTCCATCTGTTAGTTGTCATTATTAGTAGGGGTATCTCTATTTGTTGAGTGATAAAATATTTGGGAATCTAAACATATCTTCACAATACAGAATCGCCTTTGTTCTGCGCGCCTTTCATCTTAACTTATCAGCTCGGTATGTGAGCCGTTTGCTGTGCCGGGGGATCTGCATCGCCTCAATCATCTGCCTTGGCTCGGAATATTCAGGTAAAAAAGTTCCAAAATCCAAATGCAAAAGGTAAGAATGTTTCACTTTGTGCTAAAATTGGCAGCATGGCAGAATAATATCTTTATCACTTTTCAATAAGACATCTGCTTTCTTATAATGCCGAGAAGAAGAGAAGGAGGGGAAGGGATGGATTAGCGGGGAGGAAATCGCACTTTACACCAAAATTCCTATCCAAAGATGTTCCACCTTATTCCGTTTCATATGTTTAAGACGCATCGCATCATCACGGCCGTGTATACGGCATTCGGACATTCAGTAATGGGGGGTTTAACACTAATAACGTCCCACCGGCAGAGGATTTCCTACAACTGGACACATTGTTACTTTTAGCAGTTATTTTATAAATGGTACTTAACTAATGAAGTCATTTAGAGGTTTTGTAGCCCGGTTTACACCTCTCCGCAGGTCACGTCAGTTACCGAGGAATATCGCTGGGTGCCTTGGAGTGAGCGGGTGTTAAATTCCCATCCTGGCGTGTTTCACTCGTGTATTTTAAGATTTGTGCTGTTATTCAGAAACGAGGCACTTGAGCCGTTTACTTCTACTTGGCATAGAAAATATACGTGTCCATCATTTTTCAGAATCCTGCCAAACTCTACCTGACACAAAGCAGATGGCAGCTGAAATGTGTTTCTGAGCGACGTAAATACAGCAGCTGCGTGTGCACAGTGTGTATGCATGTGCGTGTGTTCTGCGTGTGTTCTGCGTGTGTGTGTGCATGATACAGAAGACCATGCGAAGCAAGTGAACAGGTCACGGGTCTCATATGCTCGTATTCTGTTGGCTACACATTGCGAGAATCTGCCTTGTGTCTTCTCCGTGTGCAATGCAACAGATGGAAGAATTCTGCAATATACCCAACCCCAAGCAGACTCTCGCCGATGCTCCTTTTGGGTGCTGATTTTCGGAATGAGGGCTGCACTTCTTTATGAAACGAAGTGTCTGGCGCTGAGGACTCATAGCGAGGGAGCCCCTTTAGACCAACGTCTCCCATTAACCTTTCAAACAGTTTTCTTGTCTGAAACACAGTAACATTTTCTGTCCTCCCCGGTATTGACGGTTCCAGGAGAAGAGAGAGAAAAGGTCTTCTCCGCCGGGTGATGTGATGGAGATCTGTTGAATTACACGGGCAGCTGGCAGATTATGGACCCAATTCTCGCTGCCAGTCCTTAAACGATTGATTCTGGCCTCACTGGCAGATGTCGCGGGTGAAGGAGGATTTCTGATCCTGTCTCAGTCACTGCCATGTTGGAGCCGGGGCTGGGATGACACTTCATCATCTCGTGCAGCACATAAAACAATCAAAACTCCATTTGAATAAAATATGTGAATGTGTAAAATAATCTTGGAGTAAATAACATTCTTATGGCTCAAGGGTTAAGGCAGCGCCTCGGCTCCATCGCGAAAACGGCTAAATGGAGAATAATATTACAATAAATATTACCCTAATAAGTGTAATAATGATAAATGCATTGCATCCCTCCACTTATCGCCAACGTTACAGTCATTATTCCTACGGGAACATGTGCTTGGCAAGGCTCAGACCGGAGGCAGGTCACCATTGGGATACGTTTTGGGGGGTAAAATGAGTAATTCACGTGAAATTATATAATGTACAGAGCCTTGACACCGGATACAGCATGAAGCAGGTTGATGGTTCCAGCATTCGGTAATGTCCCTCCTTACTTCTTTGTATCAAGCGGCGTGGAAACATTTCACTAGGTAGCCCATTTCACTTATATGTGGATCCCATCCCCATGTGACCTGGAATCTAGGATAGAAGTATATTGTTGGCGTCCTCTTTCCTCTGTTTCTTCCGGCACCCTGGTGAAGACAGCCTGCTGTCGGGTGGGATAACTCTTTTGGGGAGAGTTGGTGGATGGGTGGCTGGCAGCCCATCACTGCCATGCAGGCATCTAGCATTAGCTTTAACGACGCGGCCACCGTCTATAAAGCATCTCAGCTGTAGGATGAGAAGGGGTCCAACGGTCGTCAGAGAAGAAGATAGCGCTGGGCTGAGCCTTGTGAAAGGAATAAAAGCCCCGTCTCATCCCATGTCTAAAAAATGATTTTATTAGTATTTGGGTCACAGCGCCGCGCTGTTTGGTTATCGGACAGGGGTTTGTGGACAATGAAATGGTTTTGCTGCGTCAGCACCCTTTTTTTTTCCTAACTGGTATTTTTCACACAGTTGCGCTACTGAAAAGGAGCAACACTGCAGCAAAAATCAATTTATCTTTGGCTGCCATTTGTGTTTTAGGAGATTTTACGGGGTTTTACAATGTGATTAATTGATTGGCTTTGTGTGAGGAGCTGCGCAAAATTGTAGCACTCCAACAAGAGTTTTTAAATACAGAATTTATGCGTTGCAAATATACTTGTAACTAAGTGCTGAATGCACAATTACAAGCCGAGTAATTATATATTTATGGTTATAAATAAATACATATGCATATTTTATCAAGCCCTAGATTATTTCATATATCATACAGGGAACGCGACTGCATCCCATTGGCCCTCGCCGTAGGATTTATAGGGATATATTAAGATGCAATCTGTGAGCTATACCACTGTGATCACTGCCTGCCCAGGGTCCTTCTATATATCTCACCAATTTGCTGCGAAATGGCCATAATATTTAATATAATATATATAATATATAATATATGTATATATATATAATATTGTGCCGTTATCGCCAGAGCTTAACAGCGCCCTCCGAACTCAATGCCATGCGAGTAAGCCTGGCCGCGTGCCGCGGGGCCATTAGATCGACCATTGGATCGTCAATAATCCACGCATCCAGTACATATATGTTTAGAACCATTTGTATGCTACGTAGCTGCTTGCACCTTGATCCCAGAGACGCGGCGTGAAGCAGACATGAGTATCTGTCTCGTTCGGGTCGGGATAGAGAATCTGTAACCATTGTGTCGCTCACTCAGGATTTAAAGAAAGATGGCCCCGTCAGATCCTGTTTTTGTGCCGGCTCGGCTCCCGTACGCCGCAGCCAGTATTTTGATATTCTGAAGTTTATTGTGACCCCGGTGTTTTATTTCCAAACATTGAACTTATTTTGTTCTGGTGTATCCTTAAACAGGGCTTGTTTTTCTTCCTCTCAGAAAGCGAGCACAGATGGTGATTGATTTTTCAAGTGCTGACATCCCTGCTTGAGAAAACGTTCCCACCTTCTTTGTGCCGAACCAGTCAGGCAGACTAACGTGATGATGCGATCATCATTTTCATGCAGACATGCAGAATTGATTGACAGCAAAATTTAGCATAAACCACACATTCTTCCAGTGTCTCGTTCACCCCCCCTCCCCACTCCCGTTGGCGGCATGGATCGAGCAATGGTGCTGTCCATACAGCCGCTTGCACCATGCTTTAACCCTTCGATGATTTTATTTCCAGTTACACGAGAGCCATGCCTCCATGGAGCGCGTTAAATTGACACATTGTAGCTGTTGACTTGAAGTGGAGAATTTCCTTTTTACAGCCCGAAATATAACAAAGTGAAACTCCATGCGTTCAGCGGTAATGCTGCTTTCTCAGGCCATCGCTTGTGTTTGCGTGACTAAGAGCACACAATTAAAGGCCGCTACTTTCATCCTCTATGAACACATTGTTTGCGAGGGTTCAAGTGCTCAGATAATAGAGCAGAAGAATACTGTCCGATCACCGGCCCTCGACGGCAGGGTCTGCCTGGTAAAATCCGTTGCTCATTATCTCATGCGTGTCTCGCAGGATGAATGATGCTTTCATTGGAAACCCCAAACTCCCCCAAAACAAAATTAACAAAAATGTCCCTTTTACATATTTTCTTGCGGTCTTTCTACGGTAGACGCTTTGAGTCTTTACACAGATCTGGGGCAAAATCTGTTTTTTGGGGGGGGGGTGAATCCTAAAATGTTTTCCACGGTTCATTGTTTTTTCGTTTTGCGGAACATAATCTTGGGAGGAATATACGGCAGCGTATCCGGGGAGCTCTCCCCGATATAATGTCAGCAATAGGCATAATCTTATCAATTACATATATCACAAGAAGCCGCGTAATCTGTTGCGTGTTTTTCCTCTCGGCACAATGGGGTGACCCATTTTTCTTTGGGCTATGAAAGCACAGAAGGATATTTTCGCTTGTGTACATATTTCCCCTAATCCGTGAAGGTATTTTGTTAAGTCTGGTAGGATGGCTGTTTTATAATTAACGTCACATAACAATGACTTGATACACTGATTGGAACGCTGGAATTTAAAGACAGGTCGTGGAAGCCGAATTTGCAGGTTTTTTTGTACAATGAACTAATCCATGTTATTTTCTCCATTGGATGTACGAGAGAAAACAGTTTTAATTTCTAGAGCTTGCTGTTTTCTATTCTAAAAACATCCCTGACTAAATAACTTTGGGTATGCGGCATATTTACTGATATTCAGGGGGGAGGTTTTTTTTTTTTTAAGGAAGGCACACAAAATACCGAAATGCCGTCTAAGCAACTCGTGGAATGTTTAAGCCGGGAAACTTGACCTTTGAAACATCAACACAATGCAAACAAAAGATTCATTGTCCATTCAGAGAGTCATATGAATGACAACAGATTAATCACAGCCTCTGGCCCGCTAGAACTGATTAAATAATCTATATGTAAAAAATTTCCATTAAACCCCCCCCCCCCCCGTTTATTCTGTGGTCGTTATTGTTTTTCTAGAATTGTTGCTGAAATGTGTCATAAAGCACATTATTGGAAAGGCAGCGGCGGTCTAGACTACTCCTTTGGAAAATAGTGTATTTCGGCCAGTTATTGAATTCTTTCCAGTGTGATCTGAACTTGTTTCAGGTTGGAAAGTGCCAGAAAAGCGCAAAAGACCAGTTGTAGTAGCGCTGAATAAATGGCTGTGGGCTGGTGATGCTGGTCCCCCTCTGATTGTGAGGTCAGGCCAGGGGGGTCTGTACATTACAGGACGCTTATAACCAGTGGCATATTTACCCCTCTGCCCCAAAGATAAATATACCACTGGTTATGAGCTAAGGTTTTAGGGACCGGCGCCGGCCCCCGTCCTAACGTTGTGTAACGTACAGACCCCCCTGGCCTGACCTCTGTGGTCGGATCTCTGATACACTAAAAGCCGCTCTGCACCTTTAAGGAACACAGCACTAGGTTATGATGTCATATCCCAGTGCGCGGTATCTTAAAGGTGCACAGCGGCTGAGCCTCCTTAGCGTAAACAGGCCGGTTGGGGAGATCTCCCTGGTAACCGGCCCATTGTTTAGCGGGACACTTGGGGGGCTTTGTTGTCCGAGAGGTTTATCTAACCCCCAGTTTTGTAACAGGGGAACTGCCGCCACTCCTGGACCCGCCACCCTCGTCGCCGCCGGCAGGGATACGCCGCTGTTTGTAACTAAAACGCAAATCCGTCTGTCAAATAGAGCGCGTTCTGCAGAGGAATATTTAAAGTTTTACACAAATCACCTTGCAGTGTTTCCTCAAATCTCCCCTTAGATTGAAAAATGCTTCCCTTAGTCATGTTTGGAGAAAAAAATGGAGATCGCTTTTGTATACTTTAACTTTTTATGGCCATTAATGTTGTCGTAAATCTTGTGTTATTGTGTACAGTCTACATCATCACTCCTTCATTTTGCCTTTGGACAGGAACGGAATTACTGACTTCCATCAGTGTTATTGGCAATCCCCATATTCTGACATCTGTTCCTTTCGAAACATTTTACCGACCTTGATGAAATGTATTTTAGTGGTATATGCTGACATAGTGTGGGGGGGTCTGAATGATAAAAAATAACATTGATTAAACGCCAGAAGTCATTTGCCGCCGAATCTGTGTTCTAAAAGCCGCCGTAGTTTCTTTTAGGAAAATTAGCTATCTTCTGCAAATCTTAATCATGTTAACATTTCAAACTAGGCTAAATATATTGCTTATCAAAAAATAGAAATGCATCACACGTGTTTTATTCAATCCCAAACATGCCAACTGCAAATCATGCTCAATACGCAACGGCAGAAGATCTTTCTTTTTAATTTAAGACGCTATTTTAACGACACAATCTCTTTTTTTTGGAACTGATTGTTTTTTTTCTTTCTTTTTTGGAATTGATTGTTTAACGTCTGTGATTGTGTCTTTTTCCAAACATTTGTTTGCTTGTTATAAATTATATATCTCGTCTACCTGAAAAATACTGTAATAGCATGAAATTTAATGTTTTTTTTTGTATCTCTGAATACATATAAGACTGATGTATTCTATGAAATTAAAGAACCTGATTGACTTTAGAGTCAGACACAATTCCACCATTGTTAGCGTATCGCACGGATGATGCAGCCTTTGGTGAATTACTTTTTATTTTTGCGTTTTGCCAAATGGTTTCACCAATCCCGTTGGTGTGGATAGCATTTTATCACCAGATATTGAAATCATTCAGTTTTTGCCGTCACAGATTTATGTGTGGTGCATTATTTATTAGTTTGGATATTACTTTATAATGGATGAACCCCGCGTGTCCAATAAATGTTTACAGATTGTGCATGTCTCTTCCATACCATATGTTCTGTTCTTTTAAGACCTCCATGGTCTCTGTGATGCATTTCAGAGGTAAATTGTGTGTCACATGGTGGGAACTGGACAATGTCTGGAACAAGAGCTCCATGTATTTTATATATAGTGTATTTTTGTGCTGCTGTAAATCCCAAAATGGGCAGTGTTAACTAATAATCTTGCCTCGCCAGCATGCATAGAGTCTTTCCTCGGCAGCATGCATAGATTCTTTCCTCGCCAGCATGCATAGAGTCTTTCCTCGGCAGCATGCATAGAGTCTTTCCTCGGCAGCATGCATAGATTCTTTCCTCGCCAGCATGCATAGAGTCTTTCCTCGGCAGCATGCATAGAGTCTTTCCTCGGCAGCATGCATAGAGTCTTTCCTCGGCAGCATGCATAGAGTCTTTCCTCGGCAGCATACATAGAGTCTTTCCTCGGCAGCATGCATAGAGTCTTTCCTCGGCAGCATGCATAGAGTCTTTCCTCGGCAGCATGCATAGAGTCTTTCCTCGGCAGCATGCATAGAGTCTTTCCTCGGCAGCATGCATAGAGTCTTTCCTCGGCAGCATGCATAGAGTCTTTCCTCGGCAGCATGCATAGAGTCTTTCCTCGGCAGCATGCATAGATTCTTTCCTCGGCAGCATGCATAGAGTCTTTCCTCGGCAGCATGCATAGAGTCTTTCCTCGGCAGCATGCATAGAGTCTTTCCTCGCCAGCATGCATAGAGTCTTTCCTCGGCAGCATGCATAGAGTCTTTCCTCGGCAGCATGCATAGAGTCTTTCCTCGGCAGCATGCATAGAGTCTTTCCTCGGCAGCATGCATAGAGTCTTTCCTCGGCAGCATGCATAGATTCTTTCCTCGCCAGCATGCATAGAGTCTTTCCTCGGCAGCATGCATAGAGTCTTTCCTCGGCAGCATGCATAGAGTCTTTCCTCGGCAGCATGCATAGAGTCTTTCCTCGGCAGCATGCATAGAGTCTTTCCTCGGCAGCATGCATTGATTCTTTCCTCACTAGCATGCATAGAGTCTTGCCTTGCCAGGATACATAGAGTCTTTCCTCGGCAGCATGCATAGAGTCTTTCCTCGGCAGCATGCATATCCAGCTGCACGTTTCATAATAGTCTGCTTGGTTTTAATGAGAATCTTCCCTCCGTGAAGATCAGAGGTTCTCTGTTACTTTCTTCTTTAGACAGTTGGTTCTTGACTTGGTGGTTCGTGTTGGGGCAGCGGGAATTACAAACTATTTATTTATTGTCATCGGTTGCATGTTGAGTAGAATACTTGCCGTTTCTTCTCCATAAACAAAACACAATTATTTTGAAAATCTGTCCTAAATATGATTGTGCGCCACTTGTTACTAGCTAGGGATTACCCAACAGGTTTACTGTATATATTAAATACGGTGATAATCTCAGTTACTATATCACTACACGCAGCGCTGCAATCCTTTCTCACAATACCCGATGTATATATATATATATATATACATACACTTATATATATACGCACATAGTCACCTGCGCTCCTTGGCGTTTGCTCGTTCCTTTCAGATTTGATAAAACATTCTTCTGGAATTTTCATCGATGAAATTGAGTTTTTCTGCCTCCAAAGGAAGTTCGGTAAAGATTAAGTAATATCCAGTAACATTAAGCAGTTTGTTTACAACTGGATTTTAATTCCCTTTTCATGCAAAATGTTAATTGTTCAGTTTATTTCTTTAAAGCGTTTTTACGCTTGCAATACATTTTATAATTTTCCCAGAACAGAAACTGCGCACACGACAAACAAATGTTTTTTCCCATCTAAACGAATTCAACATTTTCTGGCCCGATCTTCCAGCTACGTCTGCTCAGAATGTTTTTGTCGCGATATATCTGTTGCTTGGCCATTTCTATAAAATAAGACGCTTCGTTTGCCCCCGTGGTGTAGGAAATACTTTGTTCTGTTCACCTGGGAAGTTTTGTGTTACTTTGAGCCGTTTAATAATACAGGGAATGCTGCTGTTTGTCCCGTTAAATATGTTTCTGCTCTGCCACCGATAAATCCCTAGCTGATTAACCTCCTCAACTTCAGTATGGATCTGAGCGATGTATCATACAATCCCGCGCACTTCCTACATTCTCTGTACAAGCCGCACTTTTGTGTGGGAACATCAAAGCACAGAGGGTTAATGGCATACAAATGCTGAGAGCTGAGCGGGGTGTTAATACAAACATACCCATGGAGTCTGAGAGTAAAATATCCTCTTTATCTCGTACGGCGGGAGAAGCCTTGATGGCCGCTCGGGGTTTCCCTGTATTTTAGAGATAATGACACAGAAGAAGGGATCTCCGAGTTCACCGCCGGCAAAAGTGTCAAGGTATGGCAAGGCCCCGAGCGCAGCGTCACCGAGTCAATATACCGTTCCCTAAGCCATGCCTGGGAAGTCCTCGTTCTTAATGGGACCCGCGGGAAAGGCAGGTTGGAGTCCTCTGTCTGCGTATTATCACAGTCTGCACTTACCAAGGAAAGCAACGCAAGGGTCTGTGGGGACAGATTTCAGGCCATAATCAATCTCTCTGCCCTAAAGCCCTTACAAGCGTTCTCGTTGTTCCTGAAATGTATCATCCTGGATTTGGATCGTCTGCCCCGGGACTAGTCTGGACTGAACAGTCCGCTAACGTCCGCCAACGTCCTAATAATATTACCTGCAGTCATACAAACAAAACACGGTCGTTATGTCTTATAACTTAAAATTCAACTTATTTTTAACTTTCTATTTCGTGTAAAATGCTCAGTTGTTTTTCTGCTCTGATTTACATTTTTTATTATTAACCCTGTAAATTCAATATGCCCCTTCTTCTTATCTCCATTCACACACTATAGTTCCATTTACTCTCTGATTTCTCTGCATTTTTCTGCTCTTCGGGGATTACTTGACCAACAATAATAATCTCATGAAAAATATTATTCCCTGCCGTGAATCAGCTGCCAAATTTTATTTTAAAAAAATATAAATTTCCTCTTATATCTTTGGCTAGAAAATATCGTACACCATATATTTTATTATTACTCTTATATGCCTGTTCTGGTTCCTGGTTTCATTATAATTCCTTATCATATTGGGCTGTACCCCCTCCTAATGCGAGTCTCTATGTAGTTACTATTATTGGGTAATATCTAGATTACCCGTTTCTTTACAAACTGTCAACAAACCGAAGGGCCTGAACCTTTATATATATGGCCGGTAAGTGGCATACTCTGATGAGAAAGTAACATAGTAACCTCCCTAATCGTCACATATGTTACAAAGTGTTTCATGATCCTCGCCAGATATATGCTTTGCGTGGAGCTCTAAACATGAACATTTATATTATAATTTATATAATTTGATAACAATCCGAATATACTATGTGCTTTCTATTCTTTTGACAGATTTTTTATATCATTTGTAGCCCAATAAAATAAAATAACAGAAATTATCAGTGCCTTATTATGTTGAAGGAGATGGGTGGTCATACCACATCTATCTCCTCTTACTAATCTTACTGTACAAAACACGTTTTCATGAAATGTATTTTTATTTGAGCAATTTCTTCAAATTCCTGTAAAAAAAACCCAAAAAACGCTTGCCAAACTTTCTCTGCCGAAAAACAAATCAATTATGCATGAGAGGTTTGCGGTGTTTACATTTCAGCGAGTCTCCTCGTCTCTTCCGTTGCCGGCTCGTGAGTCGGGAGACGGAATTGCGTTTAATTAAACTGGAAAGAGTTGAGTGGAAGTGACCAGTATTGCCTTTCTAGGGATACGGGATGAAGCCCACGAGCGCTGGGGATTGTCGGGGTTTGAGCGTCGCCATTATGGCTTTGTAGCAAAAGTATGAGATCTTATGGATTTTACCAAATGTCTGGATTGGAGGGACAATCTGTACGCTCTCCTGCGGTCTCCCATTAAATGATAGCTGTGTGCTATTAGTGAAAGGTGCGCCCAGCCGGCTTCACCCCATAGCCGTTCCCCAGCGGGAAGAGGGATACGACTGTCCGTGATTGGGAAGCCACGGTCCTCCTAAGAGGCGACTCAATACGGAGCTGCGTGGGTTGGTGAGGTTCGCCTTCCGCTGCCTGGTGACCAGAGAGGAGAACTCGGCCATCATGGATCTGCTCTTTGTTTTTCAGTCTGTGACCCCAGCAATCTCTTTAGCAAGCTTTGGTTCAGTAAACTGGCACACAGCAGCCGTTCAACGATGGAAAAATCATAAAACAGATGGAAGCTTTACATTTTTTGTTTAGTTTTTAAGAGCAGTTTTTATAACATCGTTTAAAATCATTCTGATGCATCCTAGTGTTTACTCTTGGAGCTTTGTAGCTGAGATGTTTACAGAGTGGGGAATGTTTTAAGATATTTTATAGTTATGATATTTAGATAATTGGCAAGAAAAAAAGATAGTTTGTTAAGATTACAGCGATGTTGGTAACCATGAAGTTACTTACACGTCTCAATAAATACGTCCAGATCGGTGGAAAGTACAATCACTGTTAAAACAAAACAACACAAGAGGGAATAGCTTTTTAGTGAAATCATTTCCTTTTCTTAATCAAAAGATGACAGCCACAGCCTTAGAACTCCCATCTGTAATGTACCATACCAGGGATCTGCGCATACTGCCTCCTCGGCTGTGATTGATACGGTTACACTGCTTTCTCACATTGATATTCCATTTAAGTTTGGCCTGCATAAATCAGAATAGTTTACATGGAAGTCAATAAAGTTGGCTGCTGGGGACCAGCGCCGTATGTGATATGGGCATCACAGATCTTGTTAAATATTCCTGGCTTATCTCGGATACATCTAGATATTTGAACGCAGAGGACTTGATTTGGAAGGGGGGGGCAGAGTTAAGGCATTTATGGAAGTGCCAAAAGAGTTTAGTAATCAAAAACAATACATTCCTTTGACTTCTCCGAATGTTCCACCAAACCCGAGTGAAATAATCTGTGCGTGTGTGTGGGCCGCAAATGTGCAGAATGCAAACATTTCATAATAAACATGTTTAAATAAATGTCCTTGGCTTGATGAGCCGGGAGATAGTACATGCTGGGTTAATTAATGCACACTCAGGAAAATAAACTGCACTTTCAAGCGGCGAACAATAAAAATCGTTACTCACATTGGGATCAGATGTGATGATAGATGGGGTTCACGTTTACGTGCAAACTTTCAGCTAGCGAGCTGGGCCAAGGAGGGCGAAACTAACACTACCCTTTTAAAAATAGTTCTTAAGCGCAGATTTATGCTATGGATTTTTGTCCTTTCCACACATCTGTTCTGTCTTCAAAAAATTCGACTTGTTTTTACAGCTAATGAGAGTTTTCACCGCATAGATGTATCCGAGATGACTGCATTTTTTTAAAGATGATTTTTATTTGTTTCTTTTTTTTCTTTGCTTTATCAAATGCATGGAGACATTCCAGCCCCCGCTTACAAAATGTTTATGCAAGTAAACAGTGGGGTCTTTTTAGTGATCCCCAAAAACACAGGCGTTCCCCCAAAATGACCCCCAAAAGGCTGGGGGGGAATTCTGCTTATTCTTATCCAGTTTGGGATATTTCTATGAACGGCTCCCCATCACAAACACTGTCTAAAAACTAAAAAGCCATTCAATCGCTGTGGAAAATGTTAGCTTTTTTATGAGTTTCATGCTTGTGCGTCTAGTGGACTGTAAAATAAAGTTGTTTACATACAAATTCATGTTGATGGAAAGTTTATAATAATAAGATATTAGAAACATGAGTTGCTAGATATTAGAACTTTCCAGCTAATTGGAGTCATCTGAGGATTGTGTGCGTAGCGGGACGTTACTTCGGTCTGTGGCGTCGGCACATGGGGGAGATTCGGCCCTCGGGAATAGATTCTAGATCTCTGAACCTGATAGGATTTGCCGCTGGGACAGCAGGAGGTAGGTTACCCGGTCTCTGCCTACAATGTACACGGGACGGCGATGGTCAGGGTAACCGCATCTTCAGCAGCCCATAACCGGTTTCTACCAATGAAGGGTGGGTGATGGGTGCAGGGCCCAGGGATCCACAACTCCCGACAAACAATATCGACACAGAGATACAGAAACCTCTGCTTTGTCACATGCTAAGAGCTGCACACATTGTGAACCGGAGACATTCACTTTAAGTGTCCGCCACCTGATGACATCCAAGCCAAAGGGGCCGTAATTCCCGCTAATTAGTCTGCACATCTCTGCGTCTGACCCGGGTCGCCGCTTCATTTTCCTGCAGACGTTTCACTTGTTTTGCCTTCATGAACCTGAGTTCACTTTTCTTTTGTATCTTTCCAACTATCCCCTTCTTCGGCATAACTTTCTGCCCTGTTCATTATATACAAGACATTCTTTGTGTTTCCCAATACTTTATTGACATTATGTATAGAATTAGATATAAAGTTACACGTGTGAGGCCGGGTCAAACAAACAACAGAAAATAGAAACACCCTGGCAGTAACAAAGTTACCATAAAGGAACAGAACTGCATTCTATATATATAATATGTGATATAGTCCCCAGAAGCGTGTTATTGAGCGTCTCCTAACATCACTCTTGATACAATATTGGTGCCCCCTATTCATACAGAGAACACATCTCACATACACGCGGTTTGTAGGGTTTCATTCTATAGGCGTTTGCGCGCAGGAAGTCCTCCAGGTATACTTCAAAGATTACAAAATCTAAGCATTGTATAATGTGACAATGCGCTGGATAATGAAATAGGGTACCGCTGCACTTGGCATAGTAAATTAGATGAACTGCGCCTTTAGCTCACACCTGTTCTCTAATCCAGCACACACTGATTTCCATCCCTTCGCTTTGAATCAGATCTGTTCTACAAATACGATTACAAGTTCTGTCCTTGTTTCCGAGACCTAGATGAATCGTAGGCACCGAAATTACATTCAGCCTTGTGTAATATTTACATACTTTGTATCGGCAAGTACCCTGCTGCTGATGGGGGACATCACGTTCCTAGAGGTTGTATTGATACATCTGTTGCTCTCTCTCTTTCTCTCTTATTTATATATATATATATATAGTATATGTGCACCTATACCTGGGTTGGCAGATAGCTCCATGGATAGAATGATGGATGATGCCTGATGTAGTTATGATGTGGGAAGGAAAGTTACAGTAAGTCCCAAATAACATCTTACTATAAAACCTGCACCCAGAAGTATAAAGCAGGATGAAATGCAGATTTGCTAAGCTACATACAGGCCAAACGCTGTGCTTATAACCAGGTTAACATGGCCGTTCTTCCCTGTTTGTTCTGGAACATTATCACCGGTGTCTTTTACCCAGTAGGATACGTGGTCTGTGCAGTACTGAGTATATGAAAGCGGAGAGGGCTGGTGGAGACGGCCAGTTACCATAATGTTAATGATGATGGTTGGCTATGCTGTTACCGTCACTGCCATAAGGTCCAAGCCCTTAATACCAGCATAGAAGGTACCAGGCTGAGGCGTGTATCGGGGTACAGCGGGCAGCTTGGCACTGTACACAGCATTCACACGGTATTCAGCAACACAATCCCTCCAGAACACAGTAAAAAAAAAACATTGCCCTGGCTTTTGTGGGCTGGCAAATAACTTGACATTAATGGTCCACAGAAATTTACAGTAGCCCAGGAACCTGAGCCAATCCCTTCCCATATCCACAGAAAAATGCCACGGTGGTTGATGTGGCTCTGCATGGCTGCCTTTTATTCCATATAAAAAAATCAGGAGGTCGCGGGTATTTCCATACTGATAGACTTTGCATTCTAATGGCTCTCTGTTAAAATACTCAGTGTTTATTTTTCTTGCTAAACAAGAAGAAATTTGCAATCAAAATGCCATCTTGGTATATTGGCAATTTGGGAGCCTGATGGACATTCCCCTTTATTGCTATTCCTTTGACTTGTTTAATTATCGTCATTTTCTGACCAGGACCGGTTTTATTCTTTTTGTTAAGAGTTGCTACCCTCTGTTTTTAAATGACATCTAATGAACTTATTTGCATGTTATCAGGCTCTTCCTAGATCATTTCAGTTTTGTGCATTTAAGCCCGCATCACTCAAAACAGCTTTCGTGGATTAGTAAGTAGGTGAAATCAAAAATCTCATTTGGTATCTGACATTAATAACTTTCAGGGGGAATGAGCATTGGCATTTATGTCTGGACCAGAATCGAGTCCAATGTCCTAGCATCACAAGGGCAACCGACAGCCCGACCAACAAGCAAAATAAATCATGCATAATGCCGAATTTCTACCTTACATGTTAATTAATGTGTGCAATCAATTACCGATGCTACAATATGAGAAGGGAAGCGGTGGGGAATGGGCAATAAAGAATACCTATACATTTATATCTGCTTCTAGATTTTTTTTCTTCTCTCTCTCTATTTAAACAAATAGTCTTGAAGCCCGTGAATGCTGTGTTGAGACATGCTCTGAATAACAAGCATCGTAAAATCTAATCAGATTTATAAGAGGAATTGATTGTTGTGGCAGGAGGAGAGGGTGGAAAATAAGCTGAAATTTAAGTGTTAATTTTTATGCTAATCCACAGTGGCTTCGTATGAAGCAATTTTACTCTGTGCCACAAATATAAAATTGTCCCTTGCAGAGAAATGTCAGCTTGCTAGACCTGAAAGCAGTAATTCATTAGGTATGTTTCTATTAGTATGTGTCACTGTTGTTAGCAGATCTATACACACAATGGTGCTTCTTGCCTCTCCTCCAAGACTCCGGAATGTTACAGCTCAGTGGTTGGAACGCCGGGGCATTAATACATTGTCATAAAAGAGGGTGGGCTCTCCACCCCCCACCCCCCCGACAAAAGGCTATTTAATACAATTTAATGTCATTCCGAGAAAAAAAAAAATTTGCAAAAATAAAGACAGGGATGAAATAGCATCTGGGTGATGCAGACGCACTCCGCTTAAGAGGTATGACATTTCTGCCAAATAATAATAATAAAAAAAAAGACAGAATGCGGGGCATTTTTATATAACTCCCCCACCCCCGTGTAGTATTTTCGCAAATGCTATTAAGTGATCGATTACGCAGCCACATGATGATGTCATCCATAAAGACAGAATGCAGATGACAGCAGATTGGTGGTGGCAGTGACCTTGTTACTCTGCCTTTGGAACTCTGTCAAAATCACTTCCAGGGTATGGTTTCGCAGAACCTAGTTTTTTGGACAATATCTAGTTTCTGAGTAGCGAATTAATAGCGTTAAGGGTTCTGATGCAATTCACATATAGGTCAATTACATTCACCAACATCTGCTCTGTAACTGGCATTTGCATATAGCATTCATATGTTAATGACGGCTCTTTTTTTCTCAAGTAATATATTAAAAAATACACCCATGATTTGCATATCAGTTTGGATCAGTATATTAGAAACAATTTATCATCTTCTGCTTCTTGCTATGATGTAAAAAAAAAGGGGAAAAAAAGCAATATGTTGAGTGATGTCTGTTTGCAAAGGGTTGTGATTTATACAAGGAACCCCTTAGTGGGAAAGCTTCTATCCTAAAGCAGCTTAAAGCCTTATAAATCAATAATGACACAGATGGACTGGTGATAATCTATTTAAAATGCCTGATAGCAAATATTGTTGTACAGATGATTAGAGTGGTAACTGTTTTAGCAGCAAGCCTTTCCTCCCTTTTGTAAACGGTAAGTTTGAGCAAAAACGGTAAAATAAAAATTTTAGATTTAGATTTTTTTTTATAGTATGCAGAACACTCTGATTTGGATCAGAACGACAAAGAACAAAGAGCCTTTATCATAATATCAACCCCCTGTCCCTTTAACAAACAGGACCTCTTAATGGAATTGTGACTTCAGGTGTAAATAGCATTAAAAGCAGTTTCTTCTTCACTCCCTGCTCCGATCTAGCACAAGTAGTGAGGAAATAAAGTGGAGGTTGTCAGATGTGGCAGCTGCTTGGAATCCTGATAAATATAAGCTTTTATTGATCTGATGAAAATGAAGGATCCCAGTGCATTGCAGTATTTAACTTCTTGTCTACTACACGTCACCAGTGGCCTTGCGCTCGGATAGATTTTCATTCTCAGACACCGGATTTTATTTCATCTTTAACCTTTTTTGCTGAATTTCCTTGACCTCTGCATATTCCTGGTATTTAAGACGTTTCATATATTTCACTTTACACGATTTCCCATGTCTTTACTTTTATCATTTCTTTTTTTTTTTTTTATGTGGCAGGAGAAAGAGGTGCCCTGCAAACAAATCTCTCCAAATACCGAGCGTCACCTTATCAGACTGACAGCCCTTACACCAAGCATGCAGTGAAGCTGTGAAGGTAAGAAGGCTGACACGCATGTGAACAGTAACCCAACCCAACAGGGTGCAAGCAACTGCTCGTCTCTCTCCCCTGCCACAGCAGTGACGGGGTTAAAACTAATTTCATGTTTTGGCTGAAAATCCCATAATGTAATTTATTTAAGTATTCAGACTAAGGGATAATGAGGATCCTTTCATGGTCACTGATAATTGATGCCAATCAAGTTTGAACAAAAGACTAATGTAATCTAACCTTCCAGATGAAGATGTATTCGCCAGGTCTATATGGGTAAACGAGGAGGGCTACATCACTAAATACCCCAAAATATTCACAAAAACAATTTGTGACCCAAACCTTTAACCACAAAACCATAGCATTAAAGAGAGTAGCATGTGATTGTGTATGTTTATAAATATAAAAGTAAATAATAATATTTACAGATCACTATCTAAATAAAGGATCATACTTAAAAGTCTGCTTCATCTTAAAAATAATTCCTAGCTTTTATAATGTAATTTAAAAAGTGCACAGCACACACACACACACACACACACACACATATATATATATATATATATATCAGTCATGTGAAAAATAAATTACGCCCTTCTTGAATTCTGTTTTACATATGAGGACATATTAAGACTCATCTGTGTCTACAAATGAGATATTACACCATGTCATAATTTATTCAACAAAAATAAAGCCGAAATGGAGAAGCCATGTAGAACCACCTTTAGCAGCAATATGTTGAAGTTATCATTCTCTGTATGACTTTATCAGTCTCTGACATCATTGTGGAGTAATTTTGGCCCACTCTTTACAACGTTGCTTCATTTCATTGAGGTTTTCGGGCATTTGGTAAGGTCCTGCCACAACATTTCAATCGGGTTGAGGTCTGGACTTTGACTGGGTCATTGCAACACCTTTTTCGGCCATTCAGTTGTAGATTTGCTGGTGTGCTTCGGATCATGTCCTGCTGCATGACCCAATTTCGGCCAATCTTTAGCTGTCGGACAGACGGCCTCACATTTCTCTCTAGAATACTTTGGTATACAGAGGAGTTCATGGTGGACTCAATGACTGCAAGGTTCCCAGGTCCCGTGGCTGCAAAACAAGCCCAAGTCATCACCTCAAACGTGGTGCTGTGCATTATGGCCAACCATCTCCACTTTGGTCCTGTCTGTCTAGAGGACGTTTTCCTGAAGTCTTGAGGTTTGTTCAGATGCAACTTTGCAAACCTAAGCTGTGCTGCTATGTTCTTTTTAGAGAGAAGAGGCTTTTTCCTGGCAACTCTTCCAAACAAACTTATTCAGTCTTGTTCAGTCTTTGTTTACTTGTATTGTCCTGAACTTTAACATTTAACATGCTAACTGAGGCCTGTAGAGTCTGAGATGTAACTCTTGGGTCTTTGTAATTTCTCTGAGCATTGCACAGTCTGGCCTTGGCATGAATTTGCTGGGACATCCATTCCTGGGAAGATTGGCAACTATCTTGAATGTTTTCCACTTTTGAATAATCCTTCTCACTATAGAATGATGGACTTTAATTTGTTTGGAAATGGCGTTATAACCCTTCTCAGATTGATGAGCAGCAACAATTGCTTCTCTAAAATCATTGATGTCTTTTCTCTTTGGCATTGTGTTAACACACACCTGGATGCTCCAGACCAGCAAACTGCTAAAACTTTGGCTTTTATAGAGGTGGTCACACTTACTGATGATTGATTACTCAAGGGCATTTGATTAGTAGCATCTGTCTGCTACTTAACATCTTAATTCATATGGAAGCAATAAGGGTGTACTTAGTTTTTCACACATGGCTTCTCCATTTTGGCTTTTTTTTGTTGTTGAAAAAATCTTGACAAATGTAAAATGTCACGGCTGCATACCAATTTTTGTTCATCTGAGGTTGTATTTACCTAATTTTAGACCTGCTAAGCAACAGATGATTGTTATTATGTCCTGATATGTAAAACCATATAATTCAAAGAGGATGTACTTTATTTTTTACATGACTGTATAAGAGACAGTTTTCATTTATATAGATTTCAATTTAAAGGGAATTGGCAGTCACTGCCACATCTGCTAAGCTGCATACCAGTGTCCTGATGCATATTTTATTTTCATGATTCAAAAGAAAAGTATTTTTTATTTTAGTTTTTTTAGTTATCATTGATGGGTTTTCCAGTGAAAACTTCCAAGTTCATTATTAGTGATTGAGGAAAGAGTTTATTCCTAAAAGAGTTTATGTTCATGGGCCTAATCTAACAAGTGAAAGGAGTCATCCATGATACATCAATGCAGTTAATAGTAGAGATAGTTGCTTGTGTCCGACAGCCAAGTGTAGAATGCAGACTCTATACCGACCCCGGAGTTTACGTTCCTTTACGCTTCTTACCGGTCTTGGAGGGCTTGGTTGATTTGTAGAAATGATCTATTGTGGGGAGATCTCAGCATTTCTCAAACAAAAGTCTTCGTAAGGCAGGTAATTCCTTTCCACAACCAAAGCAAGTTTTTACATCATGTCAACGAAGTGATGTACGATGTGATTGTGATTTTTCACTTAATATCATATCTTATTTCAATAGCATATATAGAGCCCCCTACAAACATTCACCAGACTGGCACGGGGTTTATTGGAAGTTTTAAGTTTAGGTTCTTACATATTGATTATATCCTTAGGCCAAATGTACCAGAAATATCATATTGATATAGATTATACGTCATTGGCAATAAGGTTAGGTCTGTAGAACCAGAGCATTTACTAAATACATTCAAAAATGTCTGCTATTTAAATTAAATGCCGCCCCCGCTAAGAAAAATGTACATTTCACATGATGAAATTCTCCAGGATCCTGGAACTCATTGAAGATCACATAGAAATAATATCTGTTTTTCAGATATAGCCATGTGTAGTTAACATCAGAAAGACTCGTCCGCTGTAGTGAATTCCGCTCCAGCGTGGTGACAGGGCTCCCTGCAACGTATAAAGCCTGTTAACACGTTATCGGTACTAGAGAAGCCCTTACCGAATGGATAATTAAAAAGACGGACTTCTGTGATTTTATATCTTCCCTGTCTGACCCGGGGGTTACGCGCTAAATGCCCTGGCACCCACGATGCCTTCTGATCCACCACGGAGCGTGGTATGGATTGTCACGGTACATTAGTCTGAACGCTGAAAAGTCTGGATCCAATAGACTTTGTGGTCATACATAATCCCACTTGTTGAAAGGAAGTATATTTCCCTCTCGGCAGAACAATACTGCCTGGATTATGCTGTCCTCCTGCAATCCCCCTTACTTTGAATGTTAATGGGTGTACGGCTCCCAAGAAGAGATCATTCTCCATTTGTGAGCAGCGATAGCAGCGTTCCTGCAGCACCACGCCAGACGAAAATATGATCCAGAAATTGTTAGGCGCAATTAACTGGGATTAATCTGCAGCCTCTCCTTCCAGAACACGTTCCATGTTTACTTGGAACTTCTTTTTATAAGCATTTACGCAAATAAGGAATGTTTTGTTAGAAGTAAGACAGCAACCTTTATTTGACATAATTTAAGCGATCGGGTTGTCCATTCCATTGGTTGCCCCCAATATGTTTGTACCGTTTATCTTTTCCTTATTCGTGACCAGAGAGTGAACAGAAAGTAACAAAACGTTCTAGAATCTTGACTTTGGTGACGTATGGCGTGTAATCCAGAGTTCATTCACGAAACATTTTGTATCTATCAGGAAAGGTAGGAGGCTCCTTGTCATGCAAACCTCAATGGTTTCTTCAGACTGTATCAGGTTTGCGCAGGTGACCAAATATTAACCCTCCGTTTGACTTCCTGCATGAAGCTGAAGTGCTGTTATCAGTACGTTACTATTTATCGCTACAAACCAGGACTTAGATGAGTGCCGACTCAGTCTGACGGATAACATAACTTAGACGCCACGTCCACTCCTTATTCCCACTGCTGCAGCAGGAGCTCTCGCTTTGTTAATAAATAGCCACCAGAACGTAACATTATAACGTAATTTAATCAAGATATTTCACGATGACAGATGACGATGAGCTGTACAGCAAAACCCTTATTACTTATTAACCAAACTTATTTTTAGACTCGGCTTGTGTGTTGGGGAAGGCGATGGCTGAAACACATCTTCTCCTAAATGAAGGGAAATTTGTAACTTTCGCAAATATATCTGGACTCATTTTAAATTAGACAGAGAAAAAGAAGCCAGGGACAGCTGTAAGACACACTTGCCGAGCCATGTACCATCCCGAAGTTACACTGTATCATGCTATGAGCCTCTGCTCGCAATTTACTTCTAGTTTTTGGTCGGTAAAAAATGTAGGATTAACGAGGTTTTGGAAACATTCTGGAACTTCCTACTTCTTAAGGTTACAAAGTTTGTTTTTGATCAAATTCCTGAGTGTAGGAACCCAAGACGTCAGGCGGCCAGACCCTCGTCTCACAATGCTGTCTCCATAGACAGGGCTTCTTTTCTGTAGACTAATTTGAGGGATTAGTCCCCTCACCCCGCTCCAGTTCCTACACATGCTGCGGGGGGTTTCTGCAGAAATTGTCTGAAGCTATTGTAACTTTCCAAATACATTGCAGCGCAGAGCAGGTGCGTTCGGCCATACAGGGCTTTAAAGAAAAACTTGGGCCGTTGGGATTATGCAGCAAAGTGCTAGAAAGGGAAGGCGAATGTATCCACGTATCCAGAGTTAGCGGCGTATTTCATAGGGGGGGGGGTTGAATCCTATCTTTTAGATTTTTGTTATGTTTGGACTTGTAACTACGTAACCCGGCAGTGACAGACCTGACTCGCGGCTGAGACCTGGGAACCCTGACTTCTCATCTCGCGTTTGCCAGTTTACTGTAATTACTATATACTTAGCACTTGGGTAACACTCATTACTGGTTTGCATAAGCAAACAGGGGCCCGAGGCTCAGAACATGGCTGGATACATATTCATGGCAAAGGCAAAATTCAAAGGGGCATTCTAATATACAGGGGGCTGAATCAGAAGATGCAGAAGTTTGTGTTTACGCTATAGATTAGGTTGGGTTTACAAAGATACCGCGTGATGAAGGCCCTGTCTCGCAGAGCTTACAGTTTAAATGCTATCCAGTATTTGGTACGTCTGACACCAGGATACTGTATCCCCTTCCGCTAATGTGATGCTGTAAACCTGCTCCGTGCAGTAAGAACACGCAATACGGACAAACTAATCATGCTAACTAATTAGTACATGCTGATCCAGTTTCTACACATGTCATTGTGAAACCACGCACATACTGCTTCCCGTTACCGTGATGCGATGTGTGCTCGATGTGATGCGATGTGTGCTCGATGTGATGCGATGTGTGCTCGATGTGATGTGATGTGTGCTCGCTAAGCCCCACAATACTGCGCTCCATTTCGGCATATGTGTTCGTATCTCTTCTTCTTCCGGTAACGTGGACATGATGAAGGCAACGTATAGGACGACCTCTTTAATCCGCCGGTGATATTAATGGTGTAAAAAAAGTGAAAGCAATGTGTTTTATTTTAGATAGTAACCCCGCTGTTATCAAAGTAACTCGCAGCTTATTAGCGACAAAGGACTTTTCTCCTTTGTGTTGCCCTGTTTGCTAGGGCTTCCTGAATTAAACTGTGATTTCCTGTTCTTTATATGCATGAGCACATCTGAGCAGCCAGCTCACAGCCCGGCCGCCTAATACCAATCACCTTCCCTCTCAGTCTCTCTTGATTGTTTCTAATTCAGTCTGACAGATAGTGCCTGACAACTTGCCTGCATATCCCTCCCTCCGTGACCTGAAGTTACTCACAGCACTTATATAGTCTGTCATTTTTAATATTTGATTTCATTTTAAGTTATGTGTTTTACCGAGAAGATGAAACAAAAAAAAATGGCAGCTTGTAATAGAACATAAATTTAACCCTTCGCACAGCGGCATGGCCTGCAAGCCATAGAGATTTCCTACCCCCCCCCCTTTCCCTGGCACGTCGCTACATCTGGAGCAAAATCAAAGTAATTTATGGAAAAAGAACCGTTTCGATTCCCGCGGAGGAATAATTCCTGTTAACCATGTTAGTGCTGGGGTGCATTCCAGGTGTTGGGGGGGGGGCTTACCCATCCGGCAGTGAAAGAGTTAATGCAGCAGGTTTCCCAATCAGGGCTGAATGTAAGTAGGTAAGAGAGAGTCTAGATTTATGTCACTTAGTCCAGAACACTCTATTTTAGAATATTATGTTCTTTAATACAATACTTAAACCAGCAAGTTATAAGTATTAACCCATTCAGTGCCGTAGCGCAGTCTCTTTCCATGTGTGTATGTTTGATGTTTACATTTCAGCGTGTTTAAATGCAGAAAAAAAAAAGAAAACTATGACTACCTTGTTTGACACATAGTAACAATTCCCTTAGAGAAGCTGTGACCATTTATCTTACGTGTTGTGGCATTAACCCTTTAGAGGAATCACTTACCTTGGTTTGGTTTTGGGGGGGGGGATCAAAAAATTATTTAGCAGTTTTGGAATTATGGACAATGTCTGCCAGGTCATAATCACCCAGCAGATTTCAGCTCTGAACGCTGGTTTTTGGCAGCACCCATCTGGTAAATACAGAGGGATTATAACACCGGCCTCTCTGGTCATTGTACATGGAAGTGGAGGCTTTGCTTGGCCTGGAATAGGGGTGCAAAGAGAACCAGTTTCTTTCTGATACATGTTTAAAGGTGCTAAGACGTGTGTCCGACGGAATCGCCGTGATTCTGGAAACGGGTATGCGGGAGGTGTTGGGTAGGTTAATCAGAAAAATGGTCCGAATAAGATAAAGCTGTCACAGAACGATGAGCTTTAATGGAAAGTGTATTATTATTATTATTATTGGTATAAAGTTGACTTTGCTCTTTAACAAGCAGAGACTGGATAATTTAGCTAGCTCCTGGATCCAATTAAACAATCTACATTTAGTGCACAGTAGGGTAATGGAGGGAGCTCGGAATCGGCGGTTTATGAGTTTGCCTGGTACCTGGAGCATGCACTCTGATCAAAGCGTTATTGGATTAAACACTCTCATTATACACAGATATAAAATGAGACCGTTTACATACAGTATGACATGCAAAGGCATCTGTTATATCTTAACTTTTATAGGATTAAGATATATCCTGTACTATTCATGTTTTCTTATTTATGTAAATGATGCCTCAGCTCACTTTATTATTTGACATGGCTTCACACAATATAAACACAGCTGAGCGTGTAATGTAAAGTTTGTTGTATGTATGTATGTATGTGAGCATGGGTGTGTAATTGTGTGTGTGAGCATGGATGTGTAATTGTGTGTGTGATTATGGATGTGTATTTGTGTGTGTGTGGGCATGGATGTGTAATTGTGTGTGTGATTATGGATGTGTATTTGTGTGTGTGTGAGCATGGATGTGTAATTGTGTGTGTGATTATGGATGTGTAATTGTGTGTGTGATTATGGATGTGTAATTGTGTGTATGTGTGAGCAGTGATGTGTAAGTGGGTTGAGATGGAGTGTGTTAGTATTAATGTGTAGTTGTGTGTATGAGTGAGTATGAGTAACTTGTGTAAGTGTGTTTACATATGTTTATGTTGGAAGGGGGCAAGGGCCAAAGAAGGCACAGACAAGTTGTTTTGGAGCAAGGATGGCACAGACAAGCTGTTTGGGGAAAAGATGGCACAGATAAGCTATTTGGGCGTACTGACAAGCTGATGATGCCATAGACATGCTGTTTGAGGGTTAGGATGACACTGATAAGCTGTTTAGGGCAAATGTGGCAATGTGGGACATGTTGCTTGGTGAATTTGGTTATATACAGTATGCGTGTGGCTGGACATGGTTTATACAGTATAGGGATGGCCGGGCATGGCTATGCACAGTATAGGGGTGGCGGGACATGGTTTATACAGTATAGGGACGGCCGGGCATGGCTATGCACAGTATAGGGGTGGCGGGGCATGGTTATACACAGTATAGGGACGGCCGGGCATGGCTATGCGCAGTATAGGGGTGGCGGGGCATGGTTATATACAGTATAGGGACGGCCGGGCATGGCTATGCGCAGTATAGGGGTGGCAGCGTTCTGCTCCATTAGTACGTAGACTGCACAGCGTTCCTGATTTTTTGCAGTAGGCCACAGCCCAGCGAGTGAGATCATCTCATTTCAGAGGGTGCAAAATGCATCTGCTTTGAAATGCGAAACAGAACTGAATAGTTTACAAGTAGCATATTTACCAGCGAAATTTCATCCAAGCCTTCACAGATCTGGCCAAGCTACGAGGATTCCTGCATTTGTACCAAGTCACAAAAATCTGCCTAACAGATGTCAATATTACCTCTGTTCAGCATTAATATACGTAAACAAATGAATTTGTTTTTCATTATAACATTTATATTGCAGCAATCAGTAACGTCGAGTACATTTCATCCAAATAACATGCGAAACAACAAAGGCCAAATCCACACCAAAAAAAAATATATAAAAAATTGGGAATTTGAGGACACGGAGGATGTTTCATCCGACTGCCGATTTCCAGAGTGATCCACCTATAGGAGCTCTTTAAATAACCACCCAATTGGCTGGCATTTAATCGGGCACATGCCCCCCCCCCGGGCAGTCTGCTTGGGTCTATAAAAAAAGATAAGATAAAATAATCACGTCCGTGGCAAGAAGCTGTTATGGTATTGATCTCGGTAAAGACTTCCATTAAGTGACCAATCTACATCTCGTAAGCGATGTCGGGGCGGTTATGCATTTTGCCAGGTTCAAGTCATAGGCCATTCTGTTAGAATTCAAACGGCATCTCGACGCGGCTGCTAAATAATTTCTAAACCCCCGAATCAGGGCGGCTTTGCATTTGCTGCAGTTTGAGGAGGACGCGCAGAAAACAGAACGGCAACGCGCCACCTCCGTGTCTTTAAAATATTAACGTTCTATTGGAATAGTATTTTTGGAGCAAAACCTGAGGCACCAGAGGATAAGTGACATAAACAAAGGCAGCTGGTCTGCATGAAATAATGGAACAATGAGGGCCTTACAGCCGCGCTCATCATTCCGCTATGCTAATTAGCATTCTGTTGTGGCCGCAGCACTGAAAACATATAATCTGGATCGGTGTACTGTACAGCTGAAAACACACATTTTTTCTTCCCCGTGGGCTCGAGCCGCTGGTGACACGTGTGTCGCCCAAAAGCCACAGCCCTCCGATTGGAAAAACCTGTGTTGATCCTCACTGTTTTCAGTAACACTCTTGACCTTGGTAAATCCGCGCCGGGTTTATTTCCGTGTGAAAAGAGCCGCCTTTAGGTTTGTATTTGCTGGAGATTTGTCAGCGCGTTACCCTTGTAGTCCGGATCCGGTCGGGGAACGGATGGCGATTCATCCTCCTGTGATGTTTTTGTTTGTTACATTTTAGGGACCTTTAAGATCCGCATAGAAAGAAAAGTCCCGCGGATAATCCTGGCTATTCTCTGCCGCCGAGTCCCAGGGAGCCCTCCTTAAAAATACTTCTAGCCCCTGCTCTGTATAATATACAGGTATATATTTATATATATATATTGTAGCAGAGGAGATGAGAAGTTCCGGGATTCTATATGGGATCTATAAGGTTATAGGAAGGGATGAAGGATTGATACAGATGTTAGGAAACGCCACTAACGGGAGTAAAAGCGTTACCTTAGTGTTTCTGTAATGCAGTTGGGTTTCTCTACAGCCCGGGGGCAGCCGCTAGGGGCATTTAGAAGAACTTGGCGTTAACTTGTATGTCTCTGAAAGTTGTAGCTGAACTCCTGCATTTAAATTGTATTGTGAACTAAAAGTTCTTTAATGCCTCTGTAACGCAAATACCAGTGGGGTTCCAGTGCGACCGGTGAGACGAGGCTCCCGGGACGGCTCGCGGTGATACTGTGTGTCTCCTCGTATCTCGGGATGTTTTCTGATCAGACTGGACGTGGAAGCACGGGATCCGGTATAACCTCGGCCCGGCACTTTGTTCATCTTTTATAGAACTCTAACCCTGATTGCTTGGAAGGTCTGTAAAGTAATGTTAACCCTTTCTTTGCTGCGGGAATGTCTGGATGGTGCTTTGTAATTCTCTGCTGTCCCCTACAGCCCTGCAGAGTAAAGGCATGCTGCTATGAGCCTGCCAGATTAGCTAACCCAATCTCATCTCTTACAGATTATGTGCGGGGAGGGCTATTCGCTGCTTAAATGATGGCTCCTTGTATTAAAAATATCCCGCCTCTGGCCGGAAAGGGCAAAAGCTTGTTGGGATTCTTGTGCAAAGTAATTACGGTTGTAAGCCTGATAGCTCCTTCTGTCGGTATCTTTACACGGGAATGAATGGACCCCGATAATCTCATGTTTTGGGGAAATGATGGAAAACAGTCTCCATGTGATACATCTTCAACTCGCTCAAAGCAAACAAATATGTCCCACTATTCTAGCAGTAACAGCATCTCCTTCCCCTGTTTCTATAACGCACTGTACTGCTAATTCAATTGCAAGCTCTTTGGGACAGGGAAGTATGATGTACAGCACTGTGCAAAAGATAGTAAGAATGTAAGACCGCTTTCAGTGTTTATTTTTATCATTTAACAAAATAGAAAACGAGGGAACTGAAGAAAAACGCTAAATCAAATCAGTATATGCTGAACATCAAATATTGATTTGATTTAGATTTTTTCTTTTGTTCACTCGCTTTCTATTTTGTTAAGTGATAAAAATAAACTATTAACATGTCTATTTTTTTAACACTTGTATGAAACATTTGCACATTGCTGTACATCATTCTTCCCTGTCCCCAAGAGCTTGCAGTTTTTCGGATGAGGCTGTGAAGTTTGAGAGTAACCGATATACTGTAAGGATTGAAAGGATGGTTAGAGGGACGGCGTGTATCCCTAGATGTGCGCGCTGTCCACGAATCCCTTTAGGAAGAGGTCTGCAGGAGTAACAGGTACCCCGGCGTGAGAACAGAAAGACAATGCAAAAAGTCTCTAGGTTTGCGCATAAATAACACATCAATTTACTCACGGAAAATAAACTAATATGTGTTTCCCTGTAACTCTACTAGCCATCAGGGGCTATAACGCTTTGTTTTTGTAATGGCAAGGGGGTTAAAAGCATGGGAACTATGGCATATTTCCACTTAGCCAGGGCCCATAAGGGCAGCTCGGCTCTCCGCATTTCCATATTCCAAATGCGAATATGAGGCGGCGTTATTTAAGGCTTTTATTTATCTGAAATGCATTCATGTATTCACAGCTGTAGAAAGGCTTTGATTAATGGAACGTTAGACGTTATTATAGATTTTTAATACTAATGCACAGCGACTCTTTACAAATGCAAATTAAAGAAAGGTGATATGAACAGAAAATATTGGGATCCTGATAATATATCTTTTGCTTTCATAAATGTATATAATTATTAAGTGAGGTTTAGCTCCAGATGTAGCTACAATAGAGCTTTCTAAATGTTAGAAGAATGAAAAATTGCTTGGAACGAGTGGGAACGGAATCAGGAGCACACCTGGTTTTGACAAAGATTGCATTTACTGACTGCTGCGCGATCGCATTACAGAGAAAGACCAAGTCTCTGGGAGCAGCTGTGGAGAAAGGCCTGGCAAATCTACATGCAAATAACACTACATTGTTAACTTAATCAGATGCCGAGGAAAAGATGTGCCAGTCCACGATGATGATCTAGAAACAAGTGCACAGTCCTCAGAGAGCGGACGCCCAGGCGCACGCAGACAAGGTGTACCACCAGGGTACTGTCCTTGGGTCAGCGCTCCGTCTTTCTCCTAGTACCAAGATGATTGTGATTCCAGATTCCATTAATACGCCTGCAATGTCTCATTGTTTCAGAGGCGTTAAATAGGCTCTAATTTGTTCTCCACAATGAATGAAATGGGTGATTAGATTTTCCTAGTCTGGGCGACATTTGGTTAATTGTGTTGTTTCTGGTGATGTCCTTTTCTTTAGTGCTGCACAATGCATGGATTAATCCCTTTTCGGCTGGATTGTCCTGCAAGGCATTTGCATTCCCTGCCGTGACGGCGATGAGAGAGCCGGGCATTGATGGCTTTTGATACTGTGAGGGTGGCAAGTTAGACTCGTGCAGACTCCATTGTGTGTCTGTCTCCTAAAACACCCTCGCCTAAAGAGAGCAGACTCGCGCAGAACAGGGTCTGAACCCGTCTAGCCGCTGACCGCGATCTTACTCATGAGAAACCCCAGATCCAAAGAAGAAACTCCTATCCAACTTGAGCTGGGCCATGACATTTAACATTGTAACTAAAGAAAACAAGCAAATGAAATGAACACATTGTAGCACTGCCTGCTCTTGTCGCATGCCGACATTCAGCGGTTGTCCCACGGTTTGATTCGAAGAGACAAACTGTGGACGGGGTCAGAGAAAGACCTCCTCGTGTGTTTTGCATGCGGTCGTCTCAATTATAGAGAGGCAGATTTCTCACCTCCGACTCTTTCTAACCCTCTGATTGTCCAAAGGATCCACTGCATGGGTTAAAACGTGTTTAATTCATCTGTGTATTTATTTGACAAAATCCAATTCATTTCTAAAAGAAGTAACAAAAACACCCAAATTGATGAGTAATAAACAAAAAAAGCGCTTCACCTGTCTGGTCCAGTTCCGTACAATCATTTCTCTTTCTCGTTTGATGCTTTTACCTCCCGTTGGTTTGGGATGTGAAGGCAGCTATCTTGCATCATTATCCTTGCCATTAATCATGAACTTGGCTAATTACATGTTAATCGAGGCATCATAAAACTTGGCCAAGACCGCGAGCCCTTGTAGACCTTCTTGGTCGGTATGGATCTCTGGAGTGACCTCTGTCTGGATAATGACAGCCAGGTGCACAAAAGACCTATTTCTCCCCGGAGCAGGTCTGAGAACGGTAGTGTTATAAAGGCTTACGCAGAACTGACACAATAACTACATGGATGTATTTTCTCATAAAAGCGGGAAAAGGTGGCTGTGCTGTGCTTCGTGTCTTTTCACTGAGAACACAAGGAACCCATAGAACTTGTTTCAAATCCTCGTCAAAATGACTGCTTTATGTAGGGAGGGAAAGGACACAGTTTCCTCCTGAGCGGCATAAAAGAAGAATATTTAGCCAAGGGTTTGGGATAACCTTTATTGTTGTCTAGGAGACATGAGTAGAACCCTTTGCGGTGCTTGACAAAATGTATGACAGAGATGATGTACTCCGGCTTGTAGATGGGAAGCAAGCGTTCACGGCGAGCGCTATGCCGTGCCAGAGGGTTAATTGAGTGGCATTGCTGCTGGCACCACATTGAGCTCAGTGCCTGCGACAGACTCCGGCACAAGCAGCTCTATGAACGAGTACCGTAAGGGATACCACGATATTATACCAAAAGGAACTGCTCCGTCTAATGGCGTTGCCCAACTCCCCCTGATTTTATCCCCTGCTAACTGCCCCGATTGGCAGGGCTGGGTTACAGTTGGCGCATCACAGTTGCCCAGCGTGAGGACGCATCGGTCTTACTGGAGTTGTTACTGGTTTCAGAGGCCGTACCTTCTGACATAGTCATTATATTAATACAAAGCACCTTGTGAGGCGCCACAACACAGAAGGACTCCGGTCTCCATTCTGGAAAATCCACCGTGGCTCTGGACTCGGTAATGGGTAGTAATGATAACGACAGATTTCTCTCTCCCTTCCATGCAGCAGTTATCCTATGTGCTTTGCGTCACGGTAAAGCTTCCATTGTAGAGTGGAGCTCTTCCATCCAAAGGGCCATTCGGGGTGCTGTTTGGTGCTTTGTCCGGACGGCGCAGAATAAACAGTTGCTGGCTTGAAAGCCATATAAAAGCATCTCCTCCCTAATCAGTGAAGCTGAGCAGTTGTTCTTTTCACCACCCTGATGCCCGGCATAAATGCGGCAGCGTTAAAGAAAGGGACTAATGATACTGACCTTGTAGAGGGAAAGATAATTCAGTATTTATTCAGGATACGTAACACTTGGAGTGTTATAGCAGTTAAACTGCAGGTCAGCAGGAGAGAGTTCCTTCATAATTCCATGAGGTCCTTCATAATTCCCCCGACTATCCTTGGTGGATTCATCTGTACTATCTCGGTGCGTAGATGCAGCTTTGCTTGGTATCCCAGACCAGGGTTTGGGCTCCTTTATTTTTATTACATAATGTGTTGTTTTTGGCGTGGGGACCATGGAGTCCTTCCTAGTTTAGATCTTAACCACCAGTAAATTGGCTAACCATGACTGCAGACCCGGCCGATTATTACCCCCACAGTATCATCTGTTTAACTCGCTGCCTGCCAGGGCAATATTACAGGAGAGGACATGATTCTATACGAAAGGGGAGCGTGTACTTGAACAGTATGCTTTTCCAACTCAGGCGAGGGGACTACCTTCTTCTACCTACCACTTACCCCAGTCTCCAGTGCCACCTCCAGGATTACATTAGGACGCTCGGCCACGTTACTGAGATTCCCTCAGCCCCAACATGGGAGAGATATGCACATGGAGATGACAGGGGAAGGTCAGTGTTTGACCCCGAATCACTTCATCACTCATGTGGTTTTTGTGGCTGTAGAGAGATCCGCGGTTTTGTTGGAGTAGTTTTGGCAGAAGACACAAACCGGGTGGTTCTGGGAGTCATCAGTCAGCGGGTCATATCATGTATCACGCCATGTAGGAACCGCCGCGTCGCCACTCTGCAGCCCACGGGGCCAGCCGCACGCTGAAGGGGTTAATTAACAAAAGAAAAGGACTATGTGAAATCATAAAGCTGCATCTGTAAGAGGCATATACATTAATGCTATCTGCTCTGCGGTTAACTCGCTATACAAAACAATACCAGGAAGGTACTTTATTCTGTTTACTAAATCCCACGACACATAAACATTCAAATGCAAATTCTTCAAAGCGGAAAGCCGCAGATTCGGGGAGCGCTATGCTTAAAAAACCTCCACCAGTAAAAGCAGTTTGGGAATATTTCACTGTGAATGCCGGTTTATTTAAAGCAGACCTCCTTCTTACAGGCCCATTTACCAACGCTCTGTGAAATTCACGCGTCAAAAGAATAATTTATGGATTCCATCAGCATGACTCAATTTAAGTACATATGCACTGCGCGCAGGATGTGTGCTTGTGTGTATACATTATATATATATAAAAATCCAAAATATATGCGTCTAATCACCCCTGTGATATAAATAGGGCTAAGACGCCACGTGCAGATAATAAGCTGATTGGCTTTAAAGATATTCCTTAAACTCAATTGCTTTTCTGCTTCACGCAAAACTTAATATGTGCAGCTCTTCCAGAAATACTCTTCTAAAAACGCTTCCCGGGACAGAGCCCCCAGTTTATAACGTTCGTTATTAGCCGCAGCTATAGCAGGCCACCCGGACTCAATCTCACGTTATGGACCTAGCAGGGTGCGTGTGTTTGGTTTATTGCTACTCACACGATACTAACATGTATCAAACATACAATGTATATCCCAGAGATCACACGTAACAACTACACCCTCTGCAATAAGCATTAGAGATATACCATAATTAGTATAGCTCCACTATGCTATAACCGTTACACATATATCATACTATAGATCCCCTCTGCATTAAGTATTACACATATATCATACTATAGATCCCATCTGCATTAAGTATTACACATATATCATACTATAGATCCCCTCTGCATTAAGTATTACATGCATATCATACTATAGATCCCCTCTGCATTAAGTATTACACGCATATCATACTATAGATTCCCTCTGCAGTAACAGTTACACATATATCATACTATAGATTCCCTCTGCATTAAGTATTACACATATATCATACTATAGATCCCCTCTGCATTAAGTATTACACATGTATCATACTATAGATCCCCTCTGCATTAAGTATTACACATGTATCATACTATAGATTCCCTCTGCAGTAACAGTTACACATATATCATACTATAGATTCCCTCTGCATTAAGTATTACACATGTATCATACTATAGATCCCCTCTGCATTAAGTATTACACATGTATCATACTATAGATTCCCTCTGCAGTAACTGTTACACATATATCATACTATAGATTCCCTCTGCATTAAGTATTACACATGTATCATACTATAGATCCCCTCTGCATTAAGTATTACACATGTATCATACTATAGATCCCCTCTGCATTAAGTATTACACATGTATCATACTATAGATTCCCTCTGCATTAAGTATTACACATATATCATACTATAGATCCCCTCTGCATTAAGTATTACACATGTATCATACTATAGATTCCCTCTGCAGTAACTGTTACACATATATCATACTATAGATCCCCTCTGCAGTAACTGTTACACATATATCATACTATAGATCCCCTCTGCATTAAGTATTACATGCATATCATACTATACATCCCATCTGCATTAAGTATTACACATATATCATACTATAGATCCCCTCTGCATTAAGTATTACACATGTATCATACTATAGATTCCCTCTGCAGTAACTGTTACACATATATCATACTATAGATCCCCTCTGCAGTAACTGTTACACATATATCATACTATAGATCCCCTCTGCATTAAGTATTACATGCATATCATACTATACATCCCATCTGCATTAAGTATTACACATATATCATACTATAATTCCTCTCTGCAACAGCTCTCACACATATATCCTGCTATAGATCATCTCTGCATCTAATTCTACCCGTATTAATGGGATTTGGTTATTCATTATTTTTAATATTTTTGTTGTTGTTTTCTTTTGTCTGCCACAGAGGGGAATAACACATTTTTTTCTGAACTCGCAAGCGTATAGAAACAACATGGTGTCTGCCTTGTTTCCTTGTGCTATTTAACCCCTCTGATACACGTGATAATAATAAGCATCAGACATATAGCAGGGCTATATGATACAGTAGCCAAGAAGCACATAATGTGTTATAATCCATCTGCTCAGCCTTGTGTTGGGTGTAGCTCAAATCACCCATAGTTATGAATTATAAGAAAACATTTACCAATAATTATTAGCACCTTAATGCAAAGCTGCTGTAGCCTATACTGTTAATATCATGCCGTTCATTATAAGGAGAGTATCAGCTCTGTGAATGTGAGAACCGGCATTGGGGTCAACGTTTGCTGCGATGCTCCTCCATTACAAACAGATCCCCTCATTCCTCTCTCATAACTACAACCATTAACCCTACGTCTGAATCACTGCATCCACCTAACCCTTCAAGCCAGCAAGTAAACTCTGATGGCCATGATGCTGAATAAACATACATCCCAATTCCTTCATACGCTTCATACGCTCCCCTAAGCCTCTACTCTCCTTCCTCCTGCCACTCGCTTTTTGTTTCCTGTCGTCTTCCACCTGTAACCGTATCCTTCATCCCTTCATTCACCCCATATTCATTTTCCTGGGCATCTTATGTGCTGTCCTCCTATACCTCATAAATCTGCCGACCATACTCTTTTGGGGCAGATCCTAATCCATACATTATCTCGTTACCCTAGTGGCTCTTGCAGTCTGCCTTCTATACTCAAAGTCTGTTGGGTTCTTCCGTAACACAGGTGACAATAACTTAACAATATGCGACGAGCGCGTTCCGTACCAGTTCTCTACAACGCGTGTCCTGTTTAACCACCTGCCGGGCTACAGACTGTCTGCGAAAACTGCCCCTTCTGATCTGCCAGTTGAAAAGAACCCAAACCATTAGCATACACACGCAACAACAGAGACAAAATTAAATAGTAATCAAATACGTTCTGCCTGTTTCAAGTCAAAGGCATGGAAAGACAACTCGACAAGATGAAGAGAGAAAGATGCCTATATTTTAAAGTCCAATAACGGGCCGTACGTTTTACTAAAGACTTCAAGGCACAAAGAAAAAAGTATAAGATAGACTGTTCCTCTCTTATTTCCGGCTTTCATTCTGTGACATGTTTTTTTTTTTTGTACTTAAAGGAATTTTTCCAACAAGTTAGGGAGCATCATTAAATAAAGACTGTGAAATGTGCAATATGGCTTATTTATTTAAATGTTAATTGGTCCAACGAACACTTCTAATTAGCTCTATATTTGCTTAGCAAAAAGTTTTACAAATTCCAATTGTGAAAAGCAGCTATTTGGGGCTGGTAAGCATGTTGCCGCATCAGCTATGATTTTTCTATAGTTCTCAGCCCTTGAAGGCACAATTTAATTTTTCATGTATGCATACTAGCAACGGTAAACACTTGCGAGTGTAAAGAACCTTCTTTAATTAGCTGCACAACAATTAAAGGATTCACAAACTAAATTGAACCCTGTCTCTGTGCTTACTAGCCGGATTCTACCACCTGTCACAACAGTACTTTGTTCAATCTGTTATGCAGAATCATTATAGCAATATAACTGAAAGGGAAAAAAAGGAGAGAAAACAGCAATTATTTCTTACTTCTCTTTTGAATGGGTTATTTTGGGTTCCACCAAAGTCAGGTTCAATGACGTTAACCTTGTGAAATGTGTATGTAATAACATCATACTTATACGGTGGTCTTAGCATCCATGGAGAATAAAAAAAAAATGTAGTTCCTTCCATTTATCAACAAGACATAGCTCTTAACGAACGGTGCCTTCTGTGATGATTGCCAAGAACGGCGTTATCGCTCGGCTTCTGTTGTTTCTATATACATAGGCTTTGAAACATACATCTGTTTTAAGGTTTTTGAGAAAAAAGATATAATAAATGTAAAAAATATTTATACATATATGTTTGTCAGATAACATGAAGTTAATAAATTACCGGTTGAACGTACATGTGGCTCTTTGATGTAAACCTCAGCTAGTCCCACCTATCTCTTTCTTTTCAGTAGCGTTTCATTATTATTATTATTATTATTGTTGTTATTTATGAAGGCACAAAAGGCCATTGTGCAGCCATGCAGACGTCTGGCACTTGCCACGAGCCAGCTGTACATCTGCCCCTTCATATGCCGGAGGTTTCTGGACTATTGGCCAGCGTATCTTGAAGTCAGCAGGAGTTCTTGTTCTTCTCACGGTGTCCAGCGTTTGGTTTTCCAGCTTAAAATGGCTTATTTTGCACATATTGTTCATACAGATTTTGGTGTAGACACAGATTTTATGGAGATATAAGGAGTGTGGGTTGGTGCCGACGTGACCGGTGAGAAGGACCAACTGGAAGAGAGAACTTGTAGACAACAGAAGGAACAAGAGTTTTCCTTCTGATGGAATGTAGAGATACGTGGAAACATTGTAACACTTGCTTATACGTGAACAATACGAAGGGGGAGATATTTGTCCACCAGAAGAATATGTCACTGGTTGTCTTCAGCCGCGAACGCTTTGTTCCTCCTTTTGTATTTCAAGTATTTGGAGTATCTTCCATTTGACCAGGAGACACCACCTAGGACCAGCTCCGCGTGTTAAAGAAATACTCGGTGTCGTTTCTGTATCCCACACTAATTCTTCCCGGCATGGAAATGTAGACGGCTTTTGGAAGAGTTTAGGCATTACGGCGACTCCAATTACACCTTTGGTTTGATAAGTCTGCATGTGCTTTGTTTTAATTGTTTATTCATATTCACTCAAAATATGTTTACAGCCTCGGAATGGATTATAATCAGACCTTTCTCTCTCTCATTTAACCTCCTAATAAATATCCCCTAACAGTTTTAGAACGATTTCATGCAGTATCTTATCTCCACGCTCTGTGTAATGAGCGCAGGATGTTTAGGAGTAGGCAAGTATTTCACAACACTACAAATTAATTTCAATTATTATAATTACATTTTTCTTTTCTACTAAATACGTCTTTGTAATTACCCGATATCGCAAAATGAAAGCTGAAATTATTTTAAAACACATATTAGAATTTAGTGGAGGAATATCTCAAGGAAATTGCTGTTTACCTAACTTTGGTTCCGAGTGAATGGCCTCGGCTGAGGTCTCGTTACAGACATAGATGTCCTCTGAGACCCCCCCATAGCTTCATACAGATAATAAGTACAGATGATTACTGTTGTCAGGCTGTGTAATGTTATATGATTGGAGAAGTCATTTTCTTATCGTAATGTTTGCGTCTTGTTAGGTTTTATTACGTGGGCCACCTTTTTCTGCCTCTTAATGTAACCAAATCTTTCTTCATCCTCACCGAGCCCAATTTCTGTGCCACACCTGATGCATGACATTTTTTTTAGGTTTCTAAAAGGTTCCTGTCTGTAACCCATTCCCCAAACTCATGGTTTACTCATCAGTCTCACTTTTCTTGTGCATTAACACTCTCTCGGCCCTCTCGCCGCCGAGCTTTTAATACCTCAATGCACTTAGCGGGGATTAGAATTATAAGGGTGCCCTGAGCTCGCTTTCAGAAATAAATATGACTTATAAATATTTTCCAATCCCGTCGCCTTTTTAGCGCCAAAGTAGAGAACATTAGTCGCACAATAGACGGCAAGTTCAAATGAAAATTAGACATATTTTACAACAGAGTGTGATCGGCTCCATTCACACGCGCCATTTTATTTCTATTCTAGAATACGATTCCCTGATGGTGCCCCTTTAATTCAGAGATCCAGTAGCTGCCGGGGACTCTAAACAACTGACAGATGCCCGTTTTAGCTGATTATTGTCTTTTGTTTACTGGAAAGAAGATAAAACCATGGCGATGCTTCTACCAAGCTCCATGCCAAGAAATCAGATAGATTGGAGAACTAAACCTAGGCACACCGTCCACGTGCCCGCAATGCCACGTCCAAACAAAACCCATCAGCAGCTTGTCCTAGGACAACAACAACAAACGCTTGCTTTACTGTAAAGTTATTACATCATAACATTCCTGATTTGTGCAGAATGCACGGCCCCTACAGTAAGGCATAGTGTAGTCACTCCAATATGTAGGTTATATGATATATTATATTATTATATATAATACTTATATTACTATATTATCTATCATCAGAACTTTCCCCAGGCCCAAAACCTCACTAATGCTGGGAGTTCATGACCCAAAACCGACCGGAACGCGAGTTCTGGACTTAAATGGCCAGACGTGCCAGTATTGGAAGATTCCACTTAATGAATCCCTTAATGTAGGCGAGCGCCTTCAATCCAAACACGAAGAAGCACATTTTATGTCGCTGAAGGTAAAATTCTCTTAGAGCCTTTAACAGATTTAAAACTCAGCCTGACCTTTTAAAATGAGCCTCTTATAATGTCCCTTTTACAATGTAACACAAACAGACATTTTGTCAAAATAAAGTTGGACTGAATCTCTAATGCTTTGAGCTGCCTTTGGTTTAAGCTCATTAAGTTTTATTGTAATCCCTGCTCTTTCTATCCAGGTTTGTTTAGGTCTCTCTTACAGGAAACAAAAATAGTTTGTAAGTGGTTTATTGGAACGGGCGGCACTTATATACCATTCCGGGTCATTCCAGGAGACTTGTGAGCTTTACTTTAGAGTGTGTGTTGGAAGCATTCTTATTCGTTCTTCCAAACTTCAGATAGAACATGTCAAAGTGCTGTGATGCCATCACTTCCTGAACGGTGACATCATAGCAGAACTTCCTAGGTTGCTGTAGCTAATGCATTGCTCTAATGCTATCATGACAAGTAAAGATAAGGGGAAGCCACTGCTGTGAAGGCAACTACATAACATCAGTCATCCGCAATAAATGTGCCACCCTGAGATGCCACAAGCCTCCTATACATTGGGGTGCATATGGTGCAGCCTTGGTGCGCAAAATAGTCATTTCCAGTCCTGAACGAGTACATTTTTTTGTAAATGTTTGTGTTGATGCATTTTATTTGGCGACGTGTCCCTCGAAATCCATCTATTTATTGCTGTGACACCTACTGCTGAGAGAGAGCTGATCCGCAACAGACTCTGTTTCAGTTAAACGCGGCCAAGAACAGCGCGTGAGTCAACCAGCAGATGTTTTTTTTCTGTTTAGGTCAAAAGTAACTTGGGGGCTCGCTTTCCTCCCCTTCCAGAAGTCAATGTCAGGGAAGTCAACAGGTTTAGGCGTTTGACCCAAGCAGCGGCACTGGGGACGAGATGGACGCCACCAGGAAGGAGGCATCAGATGCCTTCGCTGAGCCTTTCCCTGGAAAGCGTCCAGTTTTCAGACAACAGAATATCTGATTATGTGCTTGGATTTCTGTATTGATTTTGTGCACTCATTTGATGATTTGTATCCAAGATTATGCATATGACAGGTGCCTGGCGAACACAACCGCGCAGGGTTATCCTGCCTCAATATTTACAAATAGGTCAGACTTCCATTCGCATGAAATGAGAGCATTTAGCATCAACATTTCACGTTACATAGTAATTTTTACATTTTATTTACACTGTCTGCCATTATCTATCTATCTGTCTATCTATCTATCTATCTATCTATCTATCTATCTATCTATCTATCTATCTATCTATCTATCTATCTATATCTATCTGTCTATCTATCTATCTAGCTATCTATATTTATTTCTTTCTATCTTTCTGTCATTATCTTTCTCTCAGTCCATACATGTATCCATACATCCTATTCTGTGGTGTATGCTGGTTACAGAAGCAACACCATCATAGGATTTCTCCATTACTAGAGAGTCATCCGTCAAAGATAGCTGTTTTGGGGGAATTATTTACAGAATAGACTCTCTTCTAGTTGCACCCTCCATGCCCACGGCCGGGTTATTTTCAGGAAGATCATTTTATTGGATAGAAATTAGTATGTCAGAAATTACATCATCAAAACAGAGTTTCTAGCTTGGCCAATGAAATGGCAGCATTTCTATCACTAGATGGGCTTTTATACGTGCCAAATCCCCTTTATAATGACATCGTGAATGCGCTTGTCCTGTCATCTTGATGTTTTTTCCTTTAAGGGTCTTAATAAAATTGCGTAGACCGACTCCCGATGGGCACCACCAGTCGTATCATTAACTTAGTTCTAGAATGATCAGCGATGGAGGAGTGGGGCTCCCTAACTCGTCCCCCCGGATGTGTTTTACAGTTTACATTACACTTTGGGTGACCGCTGGCCGCACCGTAATGGCAGGAGGGCCGTGTTACCCCTCCGGCACTGGAAGGGTGAATCTGGTTCCAGAGAGGGTTTATTGTTTTCCGGGACGCGCTAAATATACTTTCTACTCGGCAATATTTCAGGAAGAAAAATGTAACTGCTTCTCATTTTCTAATTCGCTTGATCACCCAAAGTACTTCAACATGTAATTTGTGTATTTGATTTCCCCTAATTAGATTTATTTATAGGTAACTGATAATCTCATCAAGTGTCACACGTCGGGCTGATACTTGTGTCTGCCGCTCTCCTTCGCTTGTTTTTAAAGTTTGATATCCACCCCGCACCTTCTATCATTAGACGTCACGAGTGCGTCCTGCGCGGGTATCAATCTCCAGACATATGAAGCGCAATCACTCCCGTCTCTGCGATATGAGCGATGCCAAATGTCACCGGGACCGTCTGCAAGCGATGGGGGGAACGCGCATGCTCAGCGCACCAAGCTCAGGGCTAAAATGGAAGCATGAAATCTCTGGTTTATTTATATATTAATGTTTACAGCCGTCTAATGACCCCGAAAAGGTTCCGTGCGCCACAACAGGAGCGACCGTCACGAGGATATTTCATAGGAGATCCATGTCAGACTTTACGTTTAATCAGATTTCCTGTAAAAAAAAAAAACAAAAAAAAACAAACAAAATAAAAATGCAAACAATGTGAGCTTTACCTTTCTTAGCCAACTAATGCTATCGGGCTAACTTAATGGAGCGCAAAGTCGTCTGCAGCAAGTAGAGGAATTACCTTATATATAGATAGATATAGATAGATATAAAAAAAAATATATATATATATACACACACATATATTTATGTATATTTTATATATATATATATATATATATATATATATATATATATATATATTCAGTCCATCTAAATGAACGAATTATCTGCCCCCATGTTAAGGGCAGGTTAAATAAGAGCTCAATCTTTATCCTGTTTCTGTGTCTTACCTTTAAGATATTTTTATTAATATTTTGAGGGTTAAATCCTATTCTTGAAGGTTTTGCAGATCCGCTAGTCAGTCTCCTTAAAATTTAATATACCTCGTTAATGCTTACTTGCAAACACTGAAGGATTTTTATGATTATAATCATGTGTTACAGCACCTAGTACTGTTTCTAAGCAGCATACTAATCAGCTTAATGAGATATTACTGCACTTTTTGTTGACTAAAGCAAAATCCTTTTTATTGTTGGAAAGCTTGTCCTTTTATTTTTATTCAAAACATTATCATGTTTTATTGTGTGCCAGAGACTGTCTGTGGGCACCGCAAATAATACAAGAAACTTTTATATTTCATTTACACATTACCGAGCTAACTGTAATATGCTCCAGTCCCGTAAATATTATCGCCAGGGTCTGGAAAGCCGGACTCTGCATAGAAGAAATATATATATATATATATGTGTATATATATATATATATATATATATATATATATATATATATATGTGTATATATATATATATATATATATATATGTGTATATATATATATATATATATATATATATGTGTATATATATATGTGTATATATATATATATATATATATATGTGTATATATATATATATATATATATATATATATATATATATATATATATGTGTATATATATATATATATATATATATATATATATATATGTGTATATATATATATATGTGTATATATATATATATATATGTGTATATATATATATATATATATATGTGTATATATATATATATATATGTGTATATATATATATATATATATATATATATGTATGTATATATATATATATATATATGTTTGTGTATGTGTATATATATATATATATTAATACTTTGTGTGAATGGTGTATGATGTATATATAGGCTAGGGATAGAATGGATTCATAATCGCTTAAATAAGATAATGGAATCCCATCCTTTTCTAGATGGGCGCCATTTGTTGGCTTGGCTAATCTCTTTAAATGTTCTTCTCCTCTCTTCTTTATGCTAAGCACCTTCCTAAAAGTATCACTTAGCTAGGGGTTCCATCACTCAACGCCTTATTGTTAGTGGTAGCATGAATATACTTTTGGTCTTGACTCCCTCCGTTAGTTAAAAATCATCTTGAACTCCACCAGCTGTGGCGTGCCGTGAACGTGTCCGAGCAACATCATAAAAGAGGTTTGGAGGGAAGGATGAGGAGTTAAGAAATGAGTACTCATAATAGCAAAAAGTTATCTCAAGCAGGAGCACCACGATTATATGAAGTATATGAATCTAAATACCCAATATTGGATGGTTCTTCCATACGGTGGACATCTTCATAAATAATACTGAGGTTAGATGCAGCAGGTCATAAAGTCCTCATTTGTAGCAACATCTGTTTCTTTCCAGGAGGCAGAGTGGCTTCTGTTATTCCGTGTTCATATATTACAGAAGTTTTTCAAAAACAAACAAAAAACGTTCTTCTACCCCCAAAACAGCACGCAGTACAGCGGAGGCAGCTGCAGCTTCAGGGGCTTAACAGGGTGTCTGATATCTTGGTGAGACTAGGGAAGCCGGGGGCCCCCAGAATATTATACCTCCGACTGGGAAGGGGGAAAGACCCGGTATTATTCGGGAGATAATCCAAACACACGGTTCTCCTTAAATAACAAAAGAAAAAACCCACCCAAGCAAATATTTTAGAATGAGCAATTCTGCTGCTGATTACTCAGTCTTTGTCATAGATGTTTTTGATCCTGAAATGATTATTGAGCCATCTCAAGAGTAATATTTTCATCTGATTTTCAAGAATAGTTTCTGTGGTTTTTAAATAACTTTTTGGCATACATGTTTAATGTCATGTTTTTTTTTATTTATTTTTTTAAAGTTATATTTCTGGCACACAATGATTTGTTATGTGTTTTGTGATTTCAGGGATGGAGGAAGCTAGTTTGTGCCTTGGAGTTTCATCAGCCGTGCCTGAAGTTGACACCCATCTAAACAGCACCTTGTTAAATGGCCAGTATTCAATGAGTCAGAAGCTGCACCAGATCACTTCCCAGCTCAGCCACGCTTTCCCCGAGCTGCAGAACCGGCAGAAGAACGAAGACAAGACAGGGACGTCAATTGACGAGAAAAGCCATGTTTCAATGGCGAATCAACCAATCAGCAGCCAGATGGCCATGTTGGCCAGTCAGCTGAATCGAGATGTGGAAAGCAATCTCAACGGTAGAGTAGACCTGCAACAGTTTCTAAATGGACAGAACCTCGGGATAATGTCCCAGATGAGTGACATCGAGGACGATGCAAGGAAGAATAGAAAGTATCCATGCCCGCTGTGTGGGAAGCGTTTCCGTTTCAATAGCATCCTGTCTCTTCACATGCGCACGCACACCGGGGAGAAACCATTCAAATGTCCGTACTGTGATCACCGAGCTGCTCAGAAAGGTAACCTGAAGATTCACCTCCGTACCCACAAACTGGGAAACCTGGGCAAAGGTCGAGGTCGAGTCCGAGAAGAAAACCGGCTCCTCCACGAACTGGAGGAAAGAGCCATTTTAAGAGACAAGCAGATGAAAAGCAGCCTTCTGCAGCCTAGAGTGGATGTGAAACCACAGCAGCACTTACAGCAACCCCCCTTGTCTAACTCTCACATATCTGTCCCAGCAAACCACAGCACATCCGATCTGTCTAACAAAGCCCCCTCTCCGAAGCCGGCAGCGGTCCAGGAGGAAGCAGCCACCCCAGCAACTGGGTTCAGATGCACGTTTTGCAAAGGAAAGTTCAAGAAACGAGAGGAATTGGATAGGCATATACGGATTTTGCACAAGCCTTACAAGTGTACTCTGTGTGACTTTGCTGCCTCCCAAGAAGAAGAGTTGATTAGCCATGTTGAAAAAGCGCACATCACGGCCGAGTCTGTTCAAGGCCAAGGATCTAGCGGAAACGGGGAGCAGTCCACCAGCGAGTTCCGCTGCGAGGTATGCGGGCAGGTTTTCAGTCAAGCCTGGTTCCTGAAAGGCCACATGAGAAAGCACAAGGATTCCTTTGAACACTGCTGTCAGATCTGCGGGCGACGATTCAAAGAGCCCTGGTTCTTAAAAAACCACATGAAGGTCCATCTGAACAAACTGTCTGTAAAGAACAAATCTCCGAGCGAAGCAGAGGTCCCGGTGTCCAGCGTAACTCAAGAGCACGCAAATCTCTACTCCAGATACATATCCTGCTTGCAAAGTGGTTTCATGCCTTCAGACAAGGCGAGTTTAGGCGAGCACAGTCACATGTACAACAAGGGAGAACTTCCACTGAAAGAAAAGGAAGTTCTGGGGAAGCTGCTGTCGCCCATAGCTGCCCTGGGACATGGCATGACAGAAGGGGAGAAGCATTCCTTACTCGGCTCCCTCAATTTGGTGCCTCCTCTGAAGTCTAGCTGCATAGAGCGGTTGCAAGCTGCGGCCAAAGCCGCGGAGATGGATCCAGTCAACAGCTATCAGGCCTGGCAGCTAATGGCGAGAGGAATGGCAATGGAACACGGCTTCTTGTCTAAAGAGCAGCAGATACAGCGCAACCACGAAGATAGTTTAGCAAATGCCGGAGTCCTGTTTGATAAGGAGAAGCGAGAGTATGTAATTATAGGAGCAGATGGCTCTAAACAAAAAATGCAAGCTGACATGATTCACAGCTCTAAAATGTGCAATCAGAGAGACTTGCCGTCCAAACTGGAACTCTTAGAAAGTACCAGAGATTTTCTGTCACATGGCATGAGCCAGGGGCTCGACTACAACATGCAGAGCCACGGAAACCTGAAAGACAAGCCAACTGAGTGCCCCGACTGTGGCCGGGTCTTCAGGACCTACCACCAAGTGGTGGTTCACTCGCGAGTCCACAGAAGAGATAGGAAAGCGGAGGAAGAGGCGATTCAGATGAGTCTGGAGGAGCGACGGGGATCAGGAAGCGATCAAGAGTCCCAGTCCGTAAGCCGATCCACCACCCCGGGTTCGTCAAATATCACTGAAGAGAGTGGGACAGGTGGAGCGCTCTCACAGACAGGGAGTGCACAGGAGGACAGCCCGCATCCTTCGTCTCCTTCCTCTTCAGGTACCAAACAATTCATCTGTTATTATTATTATTAGTATTATTATTGTTATTAGTATTATAGTTTTTATTATTGTTATTATTATTATTTCTGCTGCCACAAACAGGACAGTGTAGTGAAATCCCGATTGTCAGGCTCGAGCTGTTAGTACTGTTTATTGTGAAGACATGATAGGGGAATAACTTAGAATGCTTACAACTGTATTCAAGATCATTCTATGCCGAAAGAAAACACAAGGCTTGAAATGCGTCATTAGAGTGCGCGCTGTTTCCACGGACATCTCTTTGATTTTCTCCGTGGCGTGGTAGATGTCTGTTTCTGCGGACTGCCATTAAGTGGGATATTAAGAGAAATATAAGGATGCGGCCTTATTTATAAAAATGTGTTTTAAAGATGATTTTGTTAACTATTGGGCCATGATTGCCGTTCCGAACACATAACCCCCTACAAACAAGCTGAAAAGTGTGCTTTTTACGGTGCATTCCATCTGTAATTTTATTTTTGTGGAGGAAAGAAGTCCTTTATGTTTCCTACGCATTGAAAAGGCATTACATACACTTCCAAAACAAATCTACTAAATGCTACCATCTCATAAGTTTATTATATTTTAGCCTTTTTTTACACTCATCTCTGTGCTGTTGCTCGGCAACCAGTTAATGCTCAGGATCCAAAATCTGATGGGGGACATTTGCGGTTATCCCGATTATTTGCCCCTCGCAGCTGATAATGTTTCAAACTCATATACATGAATATTCATCCAGGCCAGTGACACCTTCTACCGATCGCGAGGATTAAAGAGAACCAATATCTTGTATTGTGATTGGCTGCGATAAATAGTCATTATTTCCAAATACCAGGACTGGATGTAAAACATAGGAACCAGTCCACAGTAACTGCGCCCGGCGAACACTGACCTCCTCTGATACAATCTTTCAATATTTAACAAAACACCCAAACGTTCCACAATCTTCAGAATGATGCGCACGGCCCTCGCAAGCAGATGGCTGCTAATTTACTAACACGATACACAATCCGGACCCCAACACAACAGGTCCCGCGGTTACAGTCTATAAGGGGCTTATATAAGGGGCGTATATCCAAGAATAATACGTTTCATCCAATACTGTAATCATTCTGTCGCCCTAACAAAAGAGGGAATCGTGTGATAACAAATATTCTGTTACTAACGGCAACATTGATTTTTGCAATCAACCATTAAGTCTGGAGAATAAGAGACAGTCGAGGAGCTCCAGGCACTCAGCGGCCGCGGTAAAGGTCTGCTGAAGGCCGCCTGCGGTAATCTCATCACTTTCCATTCAATTCAGATTTCAATATGGGGAGTAACTCGTCGTCACCGAGTATCAGGCGGACGCCACGTCCCTCTTCACATGTCTCCTACTGCGGTCTCAGAGAACGGGATGTCTCTTGTGTTTGAGATGTTTGTTACTGCGGTCTGAGAGAACGGGATGTCTCTTGCGTTTGAGATGTTTGTTACTGCGGTCTGAGAGAACGGGATGTCTCTTGTGTTTGATGCATTTGTTACTGCGGTCTGAGAGAACGGGATGTCTCTTGTGTTTGAGATGTTTCTTACTGTGGTCTGAGAGAACGGGATGTCTCTTGTGTTTGAGATGTTTCTTACTGCGGTCTCAGAGAACGGGATGTCTCTTGTGTTTGATGCATTTGTTACTGCGGTCTGAGAGAACGGGATGTCTCTTGTGTTTGAGATGTTTGTTCCTGCGGTCTGAGAGAACGGGATGTCTCTTGTGTTTGAGATGTTTCTTACTGCGGTCTCAGAGAATGGGATGTCTCTTGTGTTTGAGATGTTTGTTACTGCGGTCTGAGAGAACGGGATGTCTCTTGTGTTTGAGATGTTTGTTACTGCGGTCTGAGAGAATGGGATGTCTCTTGTGTTTGAGATGTTTGTTACTGCGGTCTCAGAGAATGGGATGTCTCTTGTGTTTGAGATGTTTGTTACTGCGGTCTCAGAGAATGGGATGTCTCTTGTGTTTGAGATGTTTGTTCCTGCGGTCTGAGAGAACGGGATGTCTCTTGCGTTTGAGATGTTTGTTACTGCGGTCTGAGAGAACGGGATGTCTCTTGCGTTTGAGATGTTTGTTACTGCGGTCTCAGAGAACGGGATGTCTCTTGCGTTTGAGATGTTTGTTACTGTAGTCTGAGAGAACGGGATGTCTCTTGTGTTTGAGATGTTTGTTACTGCGGTCTGAGAGAACGGGATGTCTCTTGTGTTTGAGATGTTTGTTACTGCGGTCTCAGAGAATGGGATGTCTCTTGTGTTTGAGATGTTTGTTACTGCGGTCTGAGAGAACGGGATGTCTCTTGTGTTTGAGATGTTTGTTACTGCGGTCTGAGAGAACGGGATGTCTCTTGCGTTTGAGATGTTTGTTACTGCGGTCTGAGAGAACGGGATGTCTCTTGCGTTTGAGATGTTTCTTACTGCGGTCTCAGAGAATGGGATGTCTCTTGTGTTTGATGCATTTGTTACTGCGGTCTGAGAGAACGGGATGTCTCTTGTGTTTGAGATGTTTGTTACTGTAGTCTGAGAGAACGGGATGTCTCTTGTGTTTGAGATGTTTGTTACTGTAGTCTGAGAGAACGGGATGTCTCTTGTGTTTGAGATGTTTGTTACTGCGGTCTGAGAGAACGGGATGTCTCTTGCGTTTGAGATGTTTGTTACTGCGGTCTGAGAGAACGGGATGTCTCTTGCGTTTGAGATGTTTCTTACTGCGGTCTCAGAGAATGGGATGTCTCTTGTGTTTGATGCATTTGTTACTGCGGTCTGAGAGAACGGGATGTCTCTTGTGTTTGAGATGTTTGTTACTGTAGTCTGAGAGAACGGGATGTCTCTTGTGTTTGAGATGTTTGTTACTGCGGTCTGAGAGAACGGGATGTCTCTTGTGTTTGAGATGTTTGTTACTGTAGTCTGAGAGAACGGGATGTCTCTTGTGTTTGAGATGTTTGTTACTGCGGTCTGAGAGAACGGGATGTCTCTTGCGTCTGATATGTTTGTTCCTGCAGTCTGAGAGAACGGGATGTCTCTTGTGTTTGAGATGTTTGTTCCTGCGGTCTGAGAGAACGGGATGTCTCTTGTGTTTGAGATGTTTGTTCCTGCGGTCTGAGAGAACGGGATGTCTCTTGTGTTTGAGATGTTTGTTACTGCGGTCTCAGAGAACGGGATGTCTCTTGTGTTTGAGATGTTTGTTCCTGCGGTCTGAGAGAACGGGATGTCTCTTGTGTTTGAGATGTTTGTTACTGCGGTCTGAGAGAACGGGATGTCTCTTGCGTCTGATATGTTTGTTCCTGCAGTCTGAGAGAACGGGATGTCTCTTGTGTTTGATGCATTTGTGACTGCGGTCTGAGAGAACGGGATGTCTCTTGTGTTTGATGGAGGGTCTCGTGGAGCTGGGGGGGGTTAGAGAGATGCTGTTTCTGTGTGTCTGCCATATGCATTGTCTGGGGAACTGAACCGCAGACATCTCCAGCTCCCAAGTGACATATCGTGAAAAAAGACAGCTGAATCCAGCACATATCAATAAAGGTCAATGAAATGGTTCCATGCCAGGCCGCCGACACCAGCTGCAGCCCTGAACTTCCGCATACAGAGGAACGCGGGCCAAGAATGCCGCGTAAGAAATCCATCTTTGGGTTAAATTGACTGATGATCACAAGATAAACCGGGTGAGATTTACGCTGCATTTAGACTGCATCCCGTTTAAATTTCTAACCGGCCCGATCCATCCTCACAGCACCCGCAATCATTATTAGGATTTTTTCTTTCTTCAAGCAACTTTTGATCAGGTAGTAGAGACTGGTCTGAGATCCCAGAGTGAAGAGATTACACGGATCGTAGGAATTACTGTCTAGAAGCAGTCTGCGGATCTTTCACAATAGCTTGATGGAGGCATACCTGTAAGAGCAGCCAACTCCCATCAATCAGAGCTTGTTGGCGACCCCCTGTCTCATTCCAGACATGAATATCTATCTTAACATTATTAGAAAGAAGACGTGAGGTGTAATGAGCATCGTTTATCTGAGAATCCTTCATGTCGGGTTCCCCAAACACTTTTATGGGGTCCTGCGTTCCGGTATGAAAGTCCGGCACTCGTTATATCCGCCGATAGCGTCATTGCCACGGTTACTGCCGCGCCGGGACCACCTTCCCTTGGTCCTGTTGCTTTCCTTTCTGAGTATACAGTATTGATGATTCTCGGTTTATTCTCTTTGGATATAAATTTTTCGTTAATGACTCGTTTTGTGAATTGTGCCTTTTTTTTGTTTTTGCTTGGAGCGCACCTTTTTAAGTGTGCAATATACAAGACTAATTAATTACCCAAATAAAACAGACCTATAACTTTGGGATGAGTAAAGCAGGCGGAAGGCTCAGCCGCTCTCGTTCACATCTTAAAGCTTCATTTGTATCACTTCTCATTCATTTTTTCCCTTTTGAAGTCCGGGTCAGGAGGGCCTGAGAAACTATTTTTCCTTAAATGTAAGTAATGAATTCCTGCCTCTGACTAGTGCTCTTAACATGATAGCGATGAATACATCATAACCCATCGCCTTTCACGGCCGCTCTCAGTGTGATCTCCGGGAGAATCATCACAATGAGCGGCAGGCAAGCCTTTGTTACCTGAAGAGATTCCGGGGAGAGAGGGATTGGGGGCCGAGGGCTGATTAAAAACCACTAGCCGGGTATGGGAAGGGTCAGGTCTATAGGCAGTAACTGGCAAGAAGGGCATGCATCTAATGCGCCAGGCATCTAATGCACTATGCATCTAATGTGTCAGGCATCTAATGTACCAAGCATCTAATGCCCCAGGCATCTAATGCGATATGCATCTAATGTGCCATGCATCTAAAGTGCCATGCATCTAATGCGCTATGCATCTAATGCGCCAGGCATCTAATGCACCAGGCATCTAATGTGCCATACATCTAATGCGCTATGCATCTAATGCGCCAGGGATCTAATGCACCAGGCATCTAATGTGCCATACATCTAATGCGCTATGCATCTAATGCGCCAGGGATCTAATGCGCCATGCATCTAATGCGCCAGGCATCTAATGCGCTAGGCATCTAATGCGCCAGGGATCTAATGCACCAGGCATCTAATGTGCCATACATCTAATGTGCCATGCATCTAATGTGCCATGCATCTAATGCCCCAGGCATCTAACGCGCTATGCATCTAATGCACCAGACATCTAATGTGCCAGGCATCTAATACGCTATGCATCTATTGCGCCAGGCATCGGTTTGTTCTGAAAGTATATACAAAGACGCGTGCGACGATGAACACATGAACCTGGAAGTATGCTGTGCGTCACGGAGACTTACAGACCTATTCTATGACATAAGGGTAGAAACAAGGTGCACCTTAACCCACGCTGTGCCGTAAAACACAGTGGGGTAGATCTGCTATGCCCCGATCATGCAGGGTTTCTGCCATCTCCCCTACAAAGTCAGTTTGTGTTTGTATTGTAATATTGCAGACCCTGTGATGTCAGACCCTGTGATGTCAGACCACGTGTTTTCTCTGCATCCGCGGAATGTAAATTAGTGTCTAATAATGTTTGAGGGACTGTTTCTCCACTTGTAGATATATATGTAGCATTAACCTGTGTTGAGCACCAGTCCCATCCCAGCCCGAACACACAACGAAGTGGCACCCATCAGCTTATTAGTAATTCCCGGAGGCTGCTGCGTGTAAATAATATCAAGTGTCGGCCAGTATTATCGTATATGTGATACACGCGATAAAGAGGGGACGGAATTACCAAACTCCTTTAACGTCCTTTAACGAGGCTCTCTGTGCTGATACTTCGCAGTCGTTTATCTGAAGGCATCTCTTGAACGTTCTCCATATTCCGGGCAACAAAAAAATAAAGAAACCAAAGGATTAAGATCTTCTTTTTTTTTTTCTTGTGCATTCCAATTGTTCTTAAAATATTTGGCAATGTCAATTAGTAACTGAGCAGAGTTAGCTGATGAACACAATTTTCCAGAAGACTGAGCACCCTATTGTTGTGAAGCTAACAGCAGATTTCTAAGGTCATTATCATTCTCTGGTAGCTTGGCCCAGCTGCCGCGCATTGCTAAAGCCAAACTTTGTGCAGGGGCTTTGAGATGGTATGCAGCAACAGGGGTCTGGGGGCCGAGGAGTGGGTGAGCGAGAGACCCACGTGACCCCCGTACAGAAGGGTACGTTAACTCATTGCGACACGAACGCATGTAAAGCCCCCTTTATATTGCTTTTCCTCCCTTCGTATTTTTTCGGTATATGTTTTAATTGCCATTTTTTCCTCCCCGGTGTGTGTTTTCCTAGTCCGCAGGTATTGTTTTAAGGAATATTAACACAGCGATTTTTGCATGGAGTACTGATCTCTTAAAAAGTGCTTGGCGCTTCTTTGATCCCTGTAACTTTTCATCTGTGAAATATGACTAATTACCCCCTGCTGGCAAAAACATGGCTCGTTCATTCTGTGCGCCGCGACATGTTTGAAGTTTTTTCACATGAAGGCAGCTCGGGCTCGACGTATAAAAGCTCCGCGATCCATGTTCCTTTCTGAAACAACTGCAGGCAGCGCGGGTACAAAGTGAAAGTGGCTGATGTCGCCGTTTGAAGCCGCTGTACAAATAATTTTGCGTGTAATTGCGTTGGTCCCAACCGCCGAGATGTTAGAGGGACTGGCGGGATGGAGATGGGAAGGAGAGTGAATGTTGGCTCAACGGCTCGTTTTGGTTGAGAGGCTCGTAAAGTATGAATGGGTCTGAAAGGGTAGTGCGTACAAGGAATGGTTCCCCATCGTACTTAAGGTTATGATTAAGTTGAGAATGATGTTAATAATGGGCAGGTGAGTCTTTCCCCCACATAGTAAAAATACAGAATTTGGGGTCTACGAAGCACCAAGAGTGGGCTCCTCGTTTCTCTGTTCTTATTGGAGGCTCCTTGGGTTATACCGGCGACATACAGGACCCCAGGTTGTTACAGACGGCTTAGAGCCCATTAATAATTCACTTGTCTGATTTGTAAAAGTAAACGTATCCCCGCGCCGGTAACATCACCCGGAAAACTGTCCAGAACACGCGAGCCGCGGCGTACGGCTTTATACACCGCTGTAATCTCACTTTAAATGCATGGAATATATTACTCCATAGATGTCGTTTTACTCCGCACTCACCGGTGTTTTGTTTTTTAAAAAAAATAGGATTTAAGGAAAAAAAACACAAGGAAGCGTAGTTAAGTTTTTGTTGACTGCTGCGTTATCACGCTGGGGAGTGTTTGAATTGGCAGACTGTGATTTTTGGTGGATAATAAGCAGAATTTCACATAAAAACAATATTTAACATGGCTGCTGTCCTCTCGGCGTTGTGTGCTATCGGGTTCGGTGAAATGCGGAGCAGCGGGGAATGTTTAAGCTCAGCTGTTAAGCCCGAGCACCATATGCAGCCTTTCATCGTGTGATACGGAATATCGTCCGCGCCGCTTCCCGCGCGCACAGACCCCCGGACGGGAGAGGACTCTGCCGCAGAGCGGGCCTGGGTGCCGGGGTTCATGAATACACCGGCACGCGCTCACATTTCATTTCTACATAAATCACGCTGCCGCCAGAAAAGAGCAAAGGTCGCATGTCGGGGGCGCCACGTTTTCTCTTAAATTGCCACTTCCTGCCCCAGAATCTGGGATTTTCTCGAGCCAGACTTTAGCTGTACTGCCTGAGACTGACTCGCAAAATCACATCGCGGTAAAACCCGTTCAATTATTCAGCCGACGGCCCCATCGTTATTTGGCTCTCATGGTCACTGGTATCATCACCCATTCATTGAGTCGGGGGAAGCCTGTAGTTTAGGGTGTGATTAGAGGAAATACAGGGGGATTCTGGGGCAGGAAAGACATGTGAGCTTGTCCGTGACCCGCTCTCATTTTGCTTATACTTGTAGCAGAGTAATGTAGTTGGACCCCAGCACCATTAAGGAGGTAGGCTGGGGACAGGAGTCACTTGTAGGATCTTGTAAGATCTCCGGCAGTCTCTCCGGCAAATTGCTCTTCATCCAGTTCAGTTGTAGCTTTGTATTAAGCTTCTGTGTCTAGTTCGTTTTCTTCTGAGCTCGGTGGACATCGTGCTATATTTATGCCATCTTATTACAAAGTAACAATGTCAGCCCCGGCATTGCCGCCCTGCTCCACGCGGTCCTACGGCTGGCTTTTCCTGAATCCGTAGAACGTTGCGTTTGGTGTCTGCTGCCGCCGGTACATCTGGGGATCTGTGCCGGATCTCCCCGCTCACGGATTCTGATCCAAAACATTTTATTTGCTTTAAACGAGGCGATTGCTCTAGAAGAAGGGTGTAAAAGACAGAAACGGTCTTCATCCAAGACGAATAGCAATGTGCTCAGCGCTGGATCAGTCCATCGATGATCCTCCCGCCAGTCAAAGGCTCTTCTTTGCTTAAAAAAAGGTTGGTTCTGGGGTGGGTAAAAGTTGCGGAAAACAAGAATTTGCATGTAAAACGGGTCTGCCTGGGAATCTCGCCTAACGATCCGTGGGCCAGTAACGGCCCTTTCAGTAGAAATACTTTAGCAGCCCACTTTTTAACGCATACACCCCACCTGCCTCCCCGTACCTGGTTATTTCTAACCACTTTACCGCTTATTACACGTTACCGTTTAGCAATTTCTGCTCGCTTTCTACCAGCGTATTACACAGCGCTGGACTTAAAGCAATTACACGAGGAAAACAAGGTTTCATGGCTGAGAACGAGACAAACAATAATGCAGAAACATTTTAAGAATTTCTACAATAGGCTTACTTTGTCTTAAAATCAGCCTACACAACCTCTTTGTCTGCGTGTTCTGCGGCTACGTGTGTTTTCGTGTAAGTCGATTGGCAAACGCACGCAGCGACTGAAATGGGTTTAAAAAGCACCAGCCGTACTCTCTGTCACCAAACCGTGGGCCGGAACGTGCCGGTAGGAAGTTAGGGCCACCAGGCTAAGGTCCCGGGTCTGGACATCGAGTCCCACCTGCCATGTGGCGAATGACGACCTGGAGACGAAGACCTTTATTGGGGCGCCAAGAGTTTGTTTATTTTGCATTTATTGCCAGTTTTAGGTTAGGGCCGCGTCAACAGGGAGAGGACGGCTGCTTTACCCAGTGCCCAAGTGGCACGTTGGCTTCCCGTAAGACCCAGTGGGCAGTTAAATGGAATCCATGACTGCCTCAATCTCCCACCCATGTCCCTGATCCATGACTGCCTCAATCTCCCACCCATGTCCCTGATCCATGACTGCCTCAATCTCCCACCCATGTCCCTGATCTATGACTGCCTCAATCTCCCACCCATGTCCTTGTCACTTTTACTCACGTAGATGGTAAGTGTAGACCAACAACAAGAAAAGAAGCCCCGCTCCAAGGTCTCTCACCAGTCTGTCGGTGATACATGCTTTCTATCACAGTGGGACTATGTCCTAGGTGATGATTTCTGGCCGATCTGGGTCAGGCTGTGCATGATCAAACAGCATGACGGGGAGGCACTAGCGTGCCGGCGGCCGCCACACCGACGTTAAAACCCAACAGGCTCCGGCGTAGCGGCCGTCATCCCCCCACTAACCAACGGCTTTTACCGGCGGCGTCACCTCAGTCACCAGATGATTTCCGATACATTTTCCTTTAAAGATGACTGCCGTGTAACACGTCTCACAATGGAGGCGTCCTGAACATGCATATACGTTTCCCTGTAGCATGTTTTAGACGTGTTATTATGCTGTGCCCGTATGTCTCTGTGTGGATTACGGGCACGCTGCGTCTAATTTAGGATTCATTTGTTTTGATCGGTATTTTCCATAACAATTACTCGCATCCAGCGGAGACCCGAGAAGGGTTTGGGGTCCAGCCATTTTAAAAGATATATTTTATATTTTTTAAATCAAAGATCATTTCCACTCTTTGGATCAATACTTTAAACTGCATTTCATGGCTGAAGATAAACAGATGAATACATAACCCCCCCTCCCCCCAAAAAAATCCCGAGGAGCGAGCAGTGGAGATCATGCAGATTCACTTCCGAAAGATAATTCCTCACGGTGACAAACAAGGAAATGATTTTTTATTAATAGTTTTTACCGCGGTTTGGCCGGCCAACTCATTCCCTGTAAGTCCGCAGCCAGAGAGAAATCCACAGGCGCTTATTCCTCAATAGGTCCTGACTGTGAGCGCTGAATTGACAAATCCGCGCATGCATCAAGAGAAAAGGTTTTGATTCACACACAAGAATACAAGGGTCTTTTCAATGCCGCCACCTTTTTTGGGTCAGCTAAGCCCTATTTAAAGAACGCCTAGTTAATGCTCATTATTTAGAACCCATAAATTTACATAAACGCATAATTTGTCCAGCTCCGTTTTTTTTATTATTGGAGACGATCCAACGATTTTTGAGAAGTTTTCTTCCGTTTTCCAGTTGCGGACCCGTCCGATAGCCGCGGCATCCTATGACGGTGCGCGTTTGGGGCCGGCATTTAGGATTTATTACCCCCTCCTGTCCCGGAGGCCTGATGTACGAATCGGAGATCTCCTGCACCCCCTTTGTAACAGAACGCAGTCATCGGCTTAACTCCATATTGTTTCTCTTTCACAACGTATCTGGAAAGCCACGGCAGCTGTGCTTTTACCCACAATAGCAGATTAATTAACACAATCACGTGCTCCTGGCTCCCACTCAATGAGTGGGTCTGCTGCCGGATAGATAGGTAAATCCTTTAAATGTCTTTCAGATAAAGGATACAGTAAGGTCCCGCGATGGACCAGTCAGCCGTTATATCTATATCTATCTATCTATATGTATTTATATCTGTATTTCATGATCCCAACACGCAGCTTTATATATATTTATAACATTCTAGAATAGTCATCAGAACGCTGCCGCCGGCTGCGGATATTGTAATATTGCTACTTTTTGTTGGGGCCGCTGTCGCCGCCATCCATTCACCTTCTGATCAATGCAATTTATAAATAGCCGGGGATTTAAAGCCCCTGATATTGGAATAGCTGACATGAATGGAAGGTCTTGGTGTTTTGTTACTTTTGTTTATGGGGCAAACATAATAGATTTCTGTCCTCGCTGTAACACGTCGCTTTGACACATGCTCTTACTTATAGACTGTTTGCGGATGTCGCTCTGGGGTTTGTCTGCTGATCACGCTTTCCCCTGGTTTCTTATTTTCACGTGTGTCAGATTTATGGTGGTCAGCCTTTTTATGCTCACTGATATCATGCATTTGCTCTCAGACACCTGTGGTCTATATATTCATTTTAAATGAAAGCTACTCAAGTTAGTGAGGATGAGACCCTCCAGAACCAGCGGGCTGCTGGGCGCTATTAAAGCTGATCGATCTAATTGCCGTCCTGCATTCACAGTCATGCCTGCCTATCACCGCGGCCTGAAATGCAAAATACCGCGCTCGATTGAGGCGACGTACTCCTCGGAATAGGGTGCGTTTTATTGCCTCATATCAAGCGTGCCGCCTGCCCTGATCTGCTAAGTATAGACAGGAACCACCGTAAGCCTGAAGTAGTATACATGGAGCAGGGCGCACGGGAGAGGGTATCCCTGTCTTACCCCATCAGGGATTGTAACTGGCTGGGATTGCCGGTATGGCGCGTAATAATCTCCGCTGGCTTTATTGATACCGCGCAGGAAAAACAAACAAGAATTGTAACTAAGCGTGTGGCGTCTAAATGGTGCGAACCCGGCCTGCCGTACGCTAAGCACAGGATAGAAAATCAATCTGTCGATATTCAGATGACCCGGAATCGCTGGAGAAGTGTTTGGAGGAAACCAGCCGTTTGTATTTGATAGGATTTGCATTCATTACGAGTTGTTATTTGTACGCGAAATGGATGCCAGTAGACGCCAAGAGCCGTCGCAAGCGCCTTGTATCAGTTCTGTTTATGAAAACGTCTAAGGAGGATCGTTTTATCGTACGCTGTCATTGTGTGACATTTAACGATAGGATATTCCAGTCTCTTATCTCTAAAGCTTCGCTGCTTATTCTCCGACAAGTCAGGACACAAACGCTACACTTACCCTTAAACCAGACGGCTGCCGTATAGAAACACGAAGCAGCACACAGCATGCGCGGTTATACCAAAGTGACGACAGTGTACCCCTGAGCAGAGCTTTATGGTCCCACCAGGTGGACATCCCGGCTAGGGTAGCATGTGAGGGACATCGGTGTCTTTCCCCAGATTCCAGCTAGATGGTCCAATGTGCTCAGCATCAGACCATTGTGCGCATGGGACATCAGTGAGCAGCAGGGGCATGAACCTGCGCAACACAGAGTGACGGGACATATTGAGGGGCCTGGAACCTTTGGCCGTTAGTCCTGGTTGTCCCAGGATCGTGAAGTCAGCTCGTCCCAGATCTGATCGGCTGCCATTTTTATTTGAAGACATGCACATGAGGCGCCCAACCTGATGTAGAAGCACCGTCTACGGACTCCTGGCGAATACAGAACAGAAATGAAACCGTGTGGGGCACAACGAGACACCCCGAGAAGGTCAGGACCGAGATGGGCCGTTAAAGGCCACACTACAAGTCATTATGCACTATCTTATTCCGCGTTTCTCTCTATGGGTAAATAGTCAAATTCTGATAATGTTCCCTTTTCTCCGTGAGATATGAATTTCTGATTTCTGCCTCTCCGCAGCATTAATTTAAGATGAATTCGAGATTGTGTCCGTACAACATTACTTCTGCCTGACTAAGGTAATCAACATGTTAAAAGGCCGCAAACTGACCCAAGAAACACATTATCTGACAGCCAATGAAAAATAAGAAATATAATTTGATCTAAATGATATTCAGCCCATTAGCGCAGACACTTATTATACGTGGAAACATATTTATTTCCATCTTAATGTTCTATTACATGAAAGAACCATCAGCCCCTGATGAAGGTCACGCAACTGTCCAGAACAATAAAAGAAATAAGGAGCTTTTTTTATAGTCTTAACATCCAGTAAATCAGTTCATCTTGGGATTTGTGCAAAGAACTTTAATCGTAAAAATAACATTAAGAGAAAATAATATTTATGCTTTCTTACCGTGTGTCACATACGGCGGATCGTCAGCCCCATGGACGTCTCCAGTAACGCTTTCTGGTATTTTCATGGATTTCTTCCCCCAAATCGTCAATCTTTAGGATAAAAAATAAATGCAGACGTTTTGTCGGTTTGACTGCTCACCATCTGCATTAGGAAAATCATCTTTTATCCATTTCCATGACGATGGCTTATAAAGCAAGAATAAACAACAAAAAAATACTCAATGAATGAGCAGCCAGGACGGGGGGGTCGGATGAACACCGGGTGATGCACTCACCCGTACCGGGAATGCCAACTTCTATATGTGTTACGTAGTGACCGATAAAGGACAGACCGGGAAAATCACAATTTATCCTTAAAGAAAATGGGCGTTATGTACGGTAATCACACCGGGAATCATTTCCGCGCACGATGTCGTCGGGGAGCCGGCAGATAACAACACTGATTATATTTTCTTTCTAAATGTGTTTTGTTCGTTTGATTGAAAAATATCTCCACTAAATCTAAAATTTAAATATTACAAGGGGAAGGAAAAAAAAACCCCATAAGCATAAATTAAAAAGAGAAGGTTTTCAGTGGAATATTATCCAATTTTAATCAATGTTTCAGGATAGGTTTGGAGAAACGCTCCCCACAAACGCACTAATAAAAATAAATCTGTTTCCGATTACTATCTATGCAGCACAGGTGCTTGTTTGTTATGAGAGAGGCATGTTCATTAATTTTCAGCTATGGAAAGTGCACAGTGCCATAAATACACAATTCAGAATGTACGGCTGATAAATGAATGCACAGATTGTTAATGTGCTGGAGTATGGGATCGAGCATAAACCACATGCCAAGCAGGAGAACGTCGCTGAGAAGCGAGCATTTCCAAGCCTGACTCTGATGTAAGCACAAAAGCACTTTTCCCTTTTTTATTGCAATAACTTTCGACGTGTATCGGCGCAATATCTACTTAAAATAAATCCTCGCTCTTGTCTTTCGAAACGCAACCTACTACTGAATCGGATTCCAAATTCCAGGACGGATCTGGAGCAGGCGACGTAAATGATTCTGTCCTTTTATTTATTTATTTATTCATTCCCCTGTCGGTATTTTATTGCCTGCAAAGCTTTTATTAAATAAGGAAAGAAATGAAACATTGTCCGGTGCTTTCTGTTCGGATTCAGACTCCATAAGTTTGGGCGGTGAGATGTAAAGCGGATTTCTGGGCTCCTGCGTAACTCGGGCGTTCATTATAATTCCGCGGCGTTTCCCTACCCTGATGATATTCAGATTGTGCTTGTCTTTAATCAGTGTTTTGCTTCTTAATTTTCAGATACATTTAAATTAATCAAGATCTTTAATAAATGCCATTAACCCAGTTGTTCAAATTGAAATGACTGAGATCCTGAAACACTTGGAAAATGTGAGATAGTCCTCCAAAAAACACGCAGGAGCTGATGGGAAGGGGCGGCGAGCGATAAGTACAAGGAATGATATAATAGAAATAAATTCATTTCATTTACGTTAACGTTAGCGGTATGAATATACTATTTTCTATGTCATAGTGTTTCCGAGGTTAAGGAACCCACAGCAGAACCAAAATATAATTAGGGTTTTATT